>NW_006197986.1:0-18641 GCF_000334495.1 Tupaia belangeri chinensis | reverse complement strand
TGAAGGCGTCTCTTGCCCGTGAAGATCTGGCCTCCCGTGAGCCCTGGCACTCGTAGACATAGTCGTGCCGGACGGTGGCCTGACCACCCAAGCTGCAACGCCCTCCGGCTTTCATGTCTTCCAGGGGGTATTCTTCCCCTCCCGTCCCCTCCCAGGCTACTCCCTACTCTGCCTTTCAGTCTGAGTGGAGTCCTCCCCCTGGTGCTCCAGAGCCTCTGTGAGCCTTCCTTCCAGCTTCGGGGTACACGTCCTGTCCCCGCCTCGAGGAACTGAGCTTCGTGAGAGCCATTTACGACGTCTTTACTGTCTACCAACATTCTCTGGGACAGGACCAAAAATTGCACAGAGGTTGATCATGTGCTTCTTAAAGAAAGTTCCGCTCTAAGTCCATTAAAAGCAACTCACATACTTACACCTCCCCCTGACCCCCCTCATTCCTCTTTCAAATCACGCCTTTCCTGCATGTGACCCACAACAATGAGACAAGGCTGAGGACCACCCGGAGGGCATACCCCACAAACTCGGGCAGCGCACAGCAGGGCAAGTCTCCGTGTGGGGGCTTGCCTGTGGTCTCGTTCTCGGCAGACACCTCGGGGCTCAGGAGCAGCGCTGTTCTTGGCTCACTTCAGCTGCTACTTTCCATTCCCTTGATCAGAGCAGGCCGTTCCCATGGAGGGTGGTCAGAGCAATTCGTGCCTGTGCGTCTCTGATGAGAAATGGAGTCGCCTATTCAGTAAAGGAACTGAAGTTACCTTACGGGTGTTCTGGAACCCTGCAGCGGAGTCTGCGGGCACAGTCCACGGCCTGGAGAGGAAATCGCACCCCGTGTTCCAGCAGGATTATTGATGGTGATAAAAACGCGCTCAGAGAGAGCAACCAATCAGGCTGTTTGACCCGTTTCGAGAGCCGCACTCCGCGTGGGTCTCCGTAGCCAGTACTCTGCAATGTGCCCATCTCTCCCGCTTCCAGGACACACCCCCGGCAAAATGTAGGTAGGGAGTAATCCGGCCAGAGGGATTTTAATTTAGTAAACAACTTTCAGAGATCATGCCAAGGAAAGCAATTGCAGCTGTTGGATTGGGGGAATCTACCATGGATTAATAAGAGAAGCATTGCCGGTATTTTGAACACAAGGTATTCATATAATTAGAGCAGTTGCTTCATTTGCGAGGGAATGAAAACTGTAATTCTTATCGGTGAGCCGAGGTCGACAGGTAAAGAAATTAGGCTTCTGTATTCAATGAAGCAAAGATAACTAGGGACTCCCGCGAGCTGGACAGAGGCCCTTCCCTTCGTGTCCCACACTCCTGAGCGGACGTGAGGTACCTACCAGCCACAGCCCCGAGCACGATCATGGGCCTTCTGCACATCGCTGAGTCTAGGCTGGAACACTCATCGGGAGGGAAGTGCGGCCCTAGCTCAGTATTGCTGTATTTGTATTCGAAGCAAACTCTTTCCTCTGTGGGGTTGTGGGGGTATATGGGGGGTAGGTCTATTTTGGCTACTTTCAAAGGGTTTTATAGAAGAATCAAAAAGGATCCACTTTAAGGTGGTTAATCTCTTGGCATGAAAGGATTTCGGGTAGCCTTCGCCACCACGCCGGGCACTGTGGTAGGTCCCTGAGAGTAATTAGGGCTGGAGAGGGAGGCCTGGGCCGGACCAGGGACTAAACGTTAGGTACTTGCCATCTGTCAGGAAATAGGAGACAGGGCTTGCTTACACTTCGTTTCACTTTAATCTTCACAAGAAACTCGCAGTGGAAACTGTACTGCTCCCTTTTACAGGTGGAGGACCCGGCTGTGGAGATTGGGAGGCTCCTCTGCATGGGTGGTGCACAGAGGGGCACGGCGTTGGTCCAGGCACCCTCCAGCATGTGGCACTGTGCTCGGCAGCCTGGAGTCTCTGCACTCCGTTTCCTTCCCGCTGGTGCTTCCTGTGCAGCTTTGGGCACGTCCTGTGACCCCTCAGGCCTCGGCCCAGGTAAACGGCTTCTCTGTGTCCACTGGAGCCCACAAAATAGCAGGTCGGAATTCACTTTGTAGGTGGGGAGGCAGTAAGTGAGTACGAGGGTTATTATTCCACATACGACCCTTGGCCTGCACCTGAGGAGTGGCCTATCCAGAAAGAGCAAAGCACTGACAGGCCTCAATCTGTGACCTGAGAACTTGCTTCCCCAGCCTCGGGAAGATTTTTCTTTCTGCAAAGATTCATTAATTATAGCTGCCAGTCTTCAGCGCATAGCTTATCTTACATACAATTAATTATTGCATAAATCAAACAAGCAAGTTGTTGGCAAATGACACCTGCAGTCTTGGAGCTGGCAGCAAACTGTATTATGAACCATGAATACTGCAGGCCGACTTCCCTTTCCCTGACGTCGGGTGCTGGTACCAGGAGCAGGTTCTTCTGGAAGAAAACACGTGTGTGGCTGGTGACGCCAGAATAGCCCAGCCCAGGGTCTCGGCGGCTCTCTGAGGCCTGATCTCAGACCAGCTGGCTCATTTGGTAACAGATGAAGGCGGGGTAACAGAGATGCTGGGAGGGACTGTGTCCGCACTTGCTAACTCTGTGTTCCAGAAACTCTGGTCCCTCATGTCGTGTGGCAGGACTCCTGCCTGTGCTGCCAGCACCTGGGACAGCGTCTGGCACCTGCAGCCCACCACGCGGAGCTCGGGCCCCACCGTGCACTGTGCACTCCCAGGCCGCTCAGCACTGGGGGCTGGTTCCT
Source organism: Tupaia belangeri chinensis (assembly GCF_000334495.1). Classification (NCBI taxonomy): domain Eukaryota; kingdom Metazoa; phylum Chordata; class Mammalia; order Scandentia; family Tupaiidae; genus Tupaia; species Tupaia belangeri. The sequence continues at coordinate 15,913 of NW_006197986.1, read as the reverse complement.
TATGCTCCCGGATTTCCATCGAGTAACGTTTAGGGTCTCAGGCCACGTGGAGACCCCACTGTACTAGGGTTAGTGGAGTCTTGGTGGTCTGCCAGGCTCCCAGTCGCTCCCACGGAGCAGGTGCAGTTCTCTACACCTCATTCCTGCCTGTCTGCTCTTTCCACCCCCCCACACAGTTCTGGCTGGCTCGGGGCGGAGGTGACCCTTGGCGTGCCAGTCACAGTGGGCTGCGGTTGACAGGTACAGTCACCTTGGGAGACTGGACTTGCTGTGTTCCAGTAGCATCCACTTCTCAGTCAGGTGAGAGCCTGTTACTAGGGAGACATGCAGTGCAATCTACTCTTGGAGAGATGCACGTATTCGGTTATTTAATTCAGCAGATTACCTGTGAATTGGAAATTATAAAATATCTCTTCTAATCTTTCACCATTCTATTACGCTTTTCTCTTTACAATTACAATTTTCATTAAAATGGAAATGTCAACTTATTTGAACTTCTCAGTATTTCTCTATAAACAGCAAACTTTTCTACATGCACCATTGTACAAAGGTTGTGCTTCACAGCCTGTTACCAAGTGTGTACCATTTCAGGATTCTCACGCACATCTTTTCAAATATTTCTATCTTTGAAGTTGGTTGCATTTTACAAATGAAGGCATTTTAATACTGTTATTTAATGGACACTATTTTTTTCCCTAGCACTATATAAAAGAATGGTTATTATGTAACCAATGTTGCTTTAGGATAAAAATAAAAGTAATTTAAAGCTTATTATACCTGAAATTTTAACTCATATTTGGTAGATAACATATGGCATTTTATCCAATCTCATTTCATTCTTCCTTTTGCTGTTCTAGTCTAACAGGAGAAGTTACTACACTGAAGATTTTCCCAGACTTTAATGTTGTTGAAATTCTGGCTGAGAATTGAGCTTTCACAGACAGATGAGTTTGCAGAATTGGGATGGAAATGAGGCAGAGGGTGTTGTTCCTGTCTCCTGTGGGTGTGTGCTACTTGCAAGCAGGGTTTCGAGGACAGCTTGTTCCTCCGCAAGAGCATCATGGTGGCTCTTCTCCAGCTTCCCAGGTCCCAGGGCCACTGTGCACATGGGAGCAACAGCTGCAGCATGCCTGCCCTTCAGCTCTCTGGTCCCTGGAGCATGGCCTGAAGTGCACTCCCCCACTCAGCAGCCCGGGGTAGGGTCAAAGGTAGTAGATCTTCCCCACTTGTGTATTGTTCTAGAAGCAATTCCTGGAGGCACAGCCCGGAGTTCACTCCTCCAGACTTTCCGACAGTTTCTTCAAGACTGAATTCCTGGGAACCAGCAGTTAGCGTAATGGCTATGTCACTGGAATCCCACGTAGTCGACCGCGGTTCACATCCCAGACCCGGTGGCTTAAAACTCACGCCGGGCACGTGTGCGTGCGTGCCCAAGATCCTGAGAGGAGAATGGAGGAGAAGGGATTGCGGCATGACCATCCCCCCTGGGGGGTGATTTCTCGCTTTCTTTCTCTCTGTCTCTCTCTGTCTGTCTGGCGAGTGCACGCGCCCTATAGCAAAAACCTCTCCAAAAAAAAAAAAAAAAGACTGAATATTGAAGCCCTTACTGCTCGAGGGTCTGGAGTGGTTGGTTTCTTGTACGAGGGTGACTGAGATGGCACGGGTGGTTGCTTGCACACTAAGACAAACAAATTAAGATATCAAAGAACGAGAAGCCCTTTTTTAGACCTGCTATACAGCATCAGGGTTTGTCACCATGGTTAAAGTAAATAATGCGATGCAAATGACTTCCTTTCCGAAAACCATGGCACTTAGAATTTCTAAAACCTCATTATCCAACTATGGAAGGAAGGTTACTGTTTCAGTAGCATTCTCAAGTTCTTATCGAAGGCAGAGGAGCATAAACAAACAAGTAGGGCGACACGTCAATAAGTCATGGTTAAATTATGGAAAAGAATCATACAGAAAAACTTTCACATTTATCTCTCCATTGTCACTCGGAGAAATGGAGTTTAAAGGAAAAAAAACACAACACAGCACTGTATAGAATATCCGCATGGACAATCAGTCTGACCTCCAGTAGTCATCTCATTTCACTCTGTCTCAGATCTTCTTTCTATAAAATATGGAGAATGTGACTTGCCACTTCCCTGGGTTTCAAGAATATTGTCAAGAGGAAGAATATTAGATCATGTCCTTGTGTATACTTGAGAAAGAGCTTGTGAGTTTCAGGCATTACTAGACGTGTGTGCAGTGTGCATTATTGTTTTTATTATTGTTGTCCCCTCATGCGGTGTGCCGGGACTCCTGCCTGTGCTGCCAGCACCTGGGACAGCGTCTGGCACCTGCAGCCCACCACACCGAGCTCGGGCCCCACCGTGCACTGTGCACTCCCAGGCCGCTCAGCACTGGGGGCTGGTTCCTTATGCTCCCGGATTTCCATCGAGTAACGTTTAGGGTCTCAGGCCACGTGGAGACCCCACTGTACTAGGGTTAGTGGAGTCTTGGTGGTCTGCCAGGCTCCCAGTCGCTCCCACGGAGCAGGTGCAGTTCTCTACACCTCATTCCTGCCTGTCTGCTCTTTCCACCCCCCCACACAGTTCTGGCTGGCTCGGGGCGGAGGTGACCCTTGGCGTGCCAGTCACAGTGGGCTGCGGTTGACAGGTACAGTCACCTTGGGAGACTGGACTTGCTGTGTTCCAGTAGCATCCACTTCTCAGTCAGGTGAGAGCCTGTTACTAGGGAGACATGCAGTGCAATCTACTCTTGGAGAGATGCACGTATTCGGTTATTTAATTCAGCAGATTACCTGTGAATTGGAAATTATAAAATATCTCTTCTAATCTTTCACCATTCTATTACGCTTTTCTCTTTACAATTACAATTTTCATTAAAATGGAAATGTCAACTTATTTGAACTTCTCAGTATTTCTCTATAAACAGCAAACTTTTCTACATGCACCATTGTACAAAGGTTGTGCTTCACAGCCTGTTACCAAGTGTGTACCATTTCAGGATTCTCACGCACATCTTTTCAAATATTTCTATCTTTGAAGTTGGTTGCATTTTACAAATGAAGGCATTTTAATACTGTTATTTAATGGACACTATTTTTTTCCCTAGCACTATGTAAAAGAATGGTTATTATGTAACCAATGTTGCTTTAGGATTAAAAATAAAAGTAATTTAAAGCTTATTATACCTGAAATTTTAACTCATATTTGGTAGATAACATATGGCATTTTATCCAATCTCATTTCATTCTTCCTTTTGCTGTTCTAGTCTAACAGGAGAAGTTACTACACTGAAGATTTTCCCAGACTTTAATGTTGTTGAAATTCTGGCTGAGAATTGAGCTTTCACAGACAGATGAGTTTGCAGAATTGGGATGGAAATGAGGCAGAGGGTGTTGTTCCTGTCTCCTGTGGGTGTGTGCTACTTGCAAGCAGGGTTTCGAGGACAGCTTGTTCCTCCGCAAGAGCATCATGGTGGCTCTTCTCCAGCTTCCCAGGTCCCAGGGCCACTGTGCACGTGGGAGCAACAGCTGCAGCATGCCTGCCCTTCAGCTCTCTGGTCCCTGGAGCATGGCCTGAAGTGCACTCCCCCACTCAGCAGCCCGGGGTAGGGTCAAAGGTAGTAGATCTTCCCCACTTGTGTATTGTTCTAGAAGCAATTCCTGGAGGCACAGCCCAGAGTTCACTCCTCCAGACTTTCCGACAGTTTCTTCAAAACTGAATTCCTGGGAACCAGCAGTTAGCATAATGGCTATGTCACTGGAATCCCACGTAGTCGACCGCGGTTCACATCCCAGACCCGGTGGCTTAAAACTCACGCCGGGCACGTGTGCGTGCATGCCCAAGATCCTGAGAGGAGAATGGAGGAGAAGGGATTGCGGCATGACCATCCCCCCTGGGGGGTGATTTCTCGCTTTCTGTCTCTCTGTCTCTCTCTGTCTGTCTGGCGAGTGCACGCGCCCTATAGCAAAAACCTCTCCAAAAAAAAAAAAAAAGACTGAATATTGAAGCCCTTACTGCTCGAGGGTCTGGAGTGGTTGGTTTCTTGTACGAGGGTGACTGAGATGGCACGGGTGGTTGCTTGCACACTAAGACAAACAAATTAAGATATCAAAGAACGAGAAGCCCTTTTTTAGACCTGCTATACAGCATCAGGGTTTGTCACCATGGTTAAAGTAAATAATGCGATGCAAATGACTTCCTTTCCGAAAACCATGGCACTTAGAATTTCTATAACCTCATTATCCAACTATGGAAGGAAGGTTACTGTTTCAGTAGCATTCTTAAGTTCTTATCGGAGGCAGAGGAGCATAAACAAACAAGTAGGGCGACACGTCAATAAATCATGGTTAAATTATGGAAAAGAATCATACAGAAAAACTTTCACATTTATCTCTCCATTGTCACTCGGAGAAATGGAGTTTAAAGGAAAAAAACACAACACAGCACTGTATAGAATATCCGCATGGACAATCAGTCTGACCTCCAGTAGTCATCTCATTTCACTCTGTCTCAGATCTTCTTTCTATAAAATATGGAGAATGTGACTTGCCACTTCCCTGGGTTTCAAGAATATTGTCAAGAGGAAGAATATTAGATCATGTCCTTGTGTATACTTGAGAAAGAGCTTGTGAGTTTCAGGCATTACTAGACGTGTGTGCAGTGTGCATTATTGTTTTTATTATTGTTGTCAAGACTTCATAAATGATCACCAAAATTTAAAATGAACCATGTAAGACAATTGATCTCGTTGCTAAATGGCATCTACCTGATTTTAGCTTTCAAAATTGTGATAGTCCTACTTCACACTGGGAAAGAGGCCTGCCCATAGACACCAGAATCAATATATCCCCAGGTTAGACCAGGGCTTCTCTGAAAGCCACTAGAGATCAGTTCAAAGCCAGGAAGAATTCACTAATAAATGCCCCTCATTGTAAATTCCCTTCTTGGAAATGATTAAAGGGTACTGGTTTACTGCCAGTTTTTAAAATCTAGGTTATTTTTTTCCTTTCCAGTGCAGATGTTTGATACCTGAGACACGTATTTGCATACTCCTTGAGAACACTCCTTCAGGGTGGGCCGGTTATGCCAAACAGAGGGAGAGAAACCAGCCCCAAAGCTTTGCCTTGGAACAGGCTTTCACCTCTGTCAGTCTGTTATGAAGGCCAGACCGACGCTCCTGCCAGCATCTTCTGTGTGATTTTCATTGGCTCGGGCAGGGTTAGACATCAGAGGAGAAATAAAATTTACACTTTAAGGTTTTACTGTCTCCTTGGAGCCAAGGTGAGAACAAATGTATTTCTTTCGATCTGCAGTTATGGACCAGACTTTCAGCCTTGAGTTATTGTATTGATTTTAAAGTAGCGAGAACAGAAAGAAGTCGACACTTCGGCGGCTAATGCTCGCGAGGTGGTTTAATGTGATGGTCAGATGCCCAAACTCCGGGAGCAGCTCCATGAACTCGAGCTCTCCCACGCTGGTTAGTTGAGTGACTTCAGAGAAATTGTCAAACTTTTCCTCAGTTCTCACTTTGTAAAAGGAGACAATAATAGTATTTACTCTTTAGGGTTTTCATAAATATTCAATAAATTAATACATTTAAGAAAGGTCTTAAAACAGAGCCAACTGGGACCAGCAAGTGGCACAGTGGCAAAAGCACTGGACTCCCACAATGCTGGCTGCTGTTGAGTCCCAGACCCCAAGGCTTGAAACTCACGCCAGGTGTGTGTGTGCGTGTGCCGGAAATCCTAGGAGGGGAGGGGCTGCACTGCATGACCACGACCCCCCAGTCTCGGGGGGGGGTGATTTCTCACTTTCCATCTCTCTGTCTATCCTTCTGTCTCCCTGGTGAGCACAAGCACTCTATAGCAAATATCTAAGAAAAAAAAAAACCTTATGAAAAAGAGCCTACTTCAGATATTCCGATAAGTGGTCACTAACGTACTGTCACTTGCTATAACGCGCCTACTTCCTTTGCCCGCAGGTCACTGCATTTAGAAATGGACTTCTCACGTGATCGGGGCTAATGACTATTTTTTCTTGTACCCTAGACTTACCAGATTACATTAAATAATTGCAGTCAGAACTGTATGAAATAATTGGAAATCAGTAATCTCAAGGACTGGGCTTACCCTTTAGGCTTCTCCACATGCGTTCTCCATATGGAACTCGTCACAGTGGAGTAAGGCGAGTGACCTGCATGGCGGTGCAGGGGTAGCACCCTCTGCAGGGCTGACCCACACGGAGTGGCTCTTGTGCACATGCAGCAGCCTCTGTGTGCAAGACCAGACCAGGTCGTGAGAACGGAATTAGACTTTCACTTACAACCTGAAGGGGTAGATTAGCTCATAGTCTACTTTGTGTGTCATAGCGGAATACTTGAGACGGGGGATTTTTAAGTGAAGAGGTCTGACTGGCTCACATCTCTGCGGCTGGTAAGCCCAAGAGCGCAGTGCTGGCATCCGGCTAGCCTTTCATTCAATCACGACACAGTCGGAAGAAGTGGAAAGCCCAGCAGGTGTGCACAAGTCAAGACATTAGAATAGAGGGGCTTCCTTCTAACAACCTCAGTTCTCACGGAAACTAAGGCAGTGAGGACTTCTCCCTCTAAGAAGACATTTCTGTAGTCCTGAGTGACCTGCTCCCTGTCTAATGCACTGAAAGATCTGTCCCTGTGTCCCAAGCACCCCCACTAAGACCTACGTCAGGGTTCAAACTTTAGCATAAGTTCCAGTGGAGGCAGTCAGACCAGAGCAACGGCTAAGCTAAGGGAGAAGAATAGAGAGGTTCTCTAACGGAGTAGAGCTGGAATGCTTACTCCTCAGAACACAATGAGACAGTTGGGAAGGAAGTCATGGAAACTCATATTAAGCAGCATTGTCAGGCTAGCTGTTGGCTAGAGCTTCTCGTGGCTGGAGCCCATGCGGTCAACTACACGGTTCTAGTCCTGGACCAGGTCCATGTGTGTGTATGCCCAAAATCCTGAGAGGAGGGGAGAAGGGAGGGGGGTGAAGTGACCATCCCCTATGGGGAGGGTGCTTTCTCTTCTTCTCTCTTTCTTTCTCTTTCTCTTTTGCCAGTGAGTGTGTGAACCCACTGGCAAATTTAAAACAAAACAAAAAACAACAACAAGAAAAAAAAAAAACAAGAAAACACCGTCTAGCAATCGTGAAGGGTCTTGGGATCGTCACATACTAATTTAATGACTAACGTTTTTAACAAAACTTCAAGTAAAATTTAAAGTAAAAAAGCAGTTTAACAACTTGAAGTTGACTGACAGATAACTGAATTTGTATGCTTCTGAAATTGTCTTCATTTCTTTTTAATAATGTCCTAGAAGATTCAGAATAAATTCCGAATGCTTTTCAGGAGCATTCTGATATTACAGCATCACAAATAGTTCCAAACATTAAAGGAAAGTCTGAAATCTTCAGTGTTCTTTCTAAATTTATAAACTCATGAAACTTTTATGTCACAGAGAACTTCGGTAGGAAATTTTGTTTAGACGTACTTACCCAGAATCTGCACAACCACAGAAATTCCCGAAGTTCCTGAGAGCATGAAATACAGGAGCTCATAACCGACACAGTCGAGAGGTGGAGGTCTACTTAAAGCCAAGGACCTGGCAGCTGTAGTCGATGGTTACATTGTGCAAGCTTGAACCAAACACGCCTGAGATTGTGCTGGTAAAACTTCATGATTCAAAAAAATGTTTTTTGGTTGGCAAAAGCTTCTTTCCAGGTTTGCTGCAACCCTTCGATAGACGTTATTGCTGAGGAAATTCAAAATACATTCATGAACATGACATTTCTAAGACAACAAGTGTAGAAATGGAACAGAGGTCCCAAAACAGCTGAGGAAATTCAAAATACATTCATGAACATGGACATTTCTAAGACAACAAGTGTAGAAATGGAACAGATTCACCCCCAAAACAGAGCTGAATACCAGCCACTGCTAGGGACCCCGACAAAGACCACGTCTGGTGACGCACACATACCAGAATACATGCATGGGGAGGTGACAGCGACAGCAAGCGTGTGAAGACAGACTCAGCCAGAAGGATGGAGACGCTAGCCATTTAAATTCCAGTCTTGACCAAACAATGCTCTAGCAGTCGATGCAAATGGAGGGGCCATCTCTCCCAGCTGCACCCACCCAAGAAAAGAAAATCCACTGAGAGCAGAGTGACTCTTCTCACAGAAAAGCATCGTGTTAAAGTTTTGCTTTTTTAGTGAATAAAAATTCCCAAGTTACAAATGAAAGTTCTTGGATCTGTAGCTTAATCCAGATATGTTCATGCTGTGTGGGCTGGGCATTTGCCTGACAGAGACAGGGTTTGAGAAAGTGCTGTCGTCTGAGAAGAAATCTCTCTTCGCTCTCCCCAGGTCCGAAAGAAACCACAGTCTCTCCTGCTCCTGGGTGGAGTGCAAGCGATTCAGCGAGTGCCCACAGCTTCGGGGGTGTCCTTCTCCTCTCTTTTAAGAATTACTAGGAGAAGATAGCTGATCCTTTTGTTATTTATTCTGAAAGATATTTTTATGAACTTCCTGAACTTCACAGAAATAATGACAGATTTATAGACTACCGATAAAAATGGTTCAGGAGCGAACTTTTTAAAACCACATCTATTTTCTTCATTTGATCATATTAAGGGGCAGGGCTTGATGTTTCCATAAACATTGGAGAAGCAGGGAGCATCCCAAGGTCTAGTGGCTAAGGGAACTAGATCTTACATGGCCAACTGCTGGTTTGAATCCCAGTCCTGGAGGCATGAAAAGCATGCCAGACATGCATGTGTGTGTATGTGTGTGTGTGTGTGTGTGTATCCGAATCTTGACAGGACAGAGAAAGAAGGAAGAAGGGATTGTGGTGTGACATGCTCTGGGGGTGGGGGTGGGGCTTTCTCCCTCTCTCTTCTTCTGGGAACAAGAATTTTCTGACAACAAGAATCTCGCTATCTTCACAAAGATCCCCACATGTAAGAGAAAATGACCAGTACTAGTTATGCCAGAATTTACTTTGGAATAACATTAGCAGCAGGAGGCAAGATTCAAACCAAGCAGGGAGCCCTGGGTTAAATCAAGTAGAACCTCCGTGATTTCTAGAATGCTGGAAGGGTTCCTGGAGACAAGCTGGTGACCTCACTGAGAGGAGGACCTGATGCCAGAGGAGAGAGGGCCCTTCTCTGCGTAAACCCACCAGGAGGTCGCAGGATCAGCGACGTAATAGTCCTCGCTCTCTGGTCGAACCTCTTTGTTTTAGTACGGTACGACTGCGCTTAGTAACAGACAAAAACGACATGACCGAAAGGCCAGCAGGTGATCTGTTGGTTGAGGCACTGGACGCCCACGTGGCCGACTACAGTTCAAGTCCCGGGCCCAATGGTTTAAAAAAATCACACTGGGCACGTGTGTGTGCTTGCCCAGAATCCCAAGAGGAGAATGGAGGGGAAGAGAACATACAGTGGCCAGCCCCTGGGTTTTTCTCACCTCCCTTCTCACTGTCTCTCTGACCCTCTCCTGCAAGCACACATACCCCATGGCAAAAACCTTTAAATCGTTAAAAAAATAAACCACGCACACACAACATCTCAATTCAAGGGAAACCTTTCGCTCCTCTGGCATGCCGGGGGGTGGAGGCGATGCTCCCAGGTGGACCCGGCACAGTCCCCTTCACGTCCCCTGCACCCATGCCCAGCCCCTTCACGTCTTGTAAGGACTCTGACTTCAGTGTGTGTTTCCTCCATTTTCCAGATGCCGAAGATGAGGTTCGAAGAAGCTAACGCATTTATCCAGGCACACGCGTTTTGTGATTGGTGGACCTGAGAGTTTCATTTTTTCCTGCCTCCAAATTCTTTGCTCTTTTCACCGTGCCTTAACTACTGCCCGTTAGAAGACACCGTGCATTTCTTCACGAACGAGCCCGACTTCCGCCTGCCACCTGGATTTTCTGACTGCACAGATTGATTTCCCTTTAAATTTACATTTCGCAACTCTGGGCTTTTTTCCTTCCATTTATCTCTTGTCTCAGTCATGAGGTTGGGGAAAGAAAATGAAAAATATGCTGGTTTTGTCTGGACTGAGAACATCCCACAATATTTGGGTGTACCCCAAAACCCGTTGCAGTAATATTATTTATAACTTTCTGCTTGGTCCATTTTATTTTCGCTTTGGCTATTCCCCGCAGGGGGCCATTCTTTCTCCTGCATGTGAGTTGTGCTGCTGGGGAGGCTCAGCCACAAAACGTTTTTCAAGTAAGACTCACGTCTTAGCGTTCGTGATGAATAGGAGCTTGCTGTGTCCCCCACTCTGCATCAGGTGGCCGCGGGATCTCACTGAGAGGCGAGGGCTGGGGCGCTGGCAGGGAACACGCCCTGAGTCTACACTGAGCCATCCGCCCTCGCACCAGCCCCAGGACAGGCTGCCCTTCTGAGCTGGGCTGCAGTGTGGCACGGCTGCCTTCCACGGTGCCCTCCGAGGGACACAGAGCGCCCTTCTCCGCTCCTTCTCAGTCCAGCTGTTGCTGCTAGCAGACTCCTCTAGCTTCCCTAGCAGCTCGGGGTCTCTCACTGAAGTGTGAGCAGCTGACCTGATTCTCAGGCAGAGATGAAAGGCAGGTGGCAGAGCCAGGGGGCAGCTCTTGACAGGGCATACCTGCAAGAGAAGAGTGTCTTCCCCTCAGTGTGGACTGAACACTGTCTAAAATCGACGGCAAAGCCATGGGAAGCACAGAGGCCGAGGGTCTGTTACTTCGAAGCTTTAACAACACTTCTCTGAAAGGCCGTCCCCTGCCAGACGGAAGTCTGGCCAGGAACGCAGCAACGGGCCGTGGACGGCGGAGCTTCTCTCCCAGCAGCGGCCAGCCTGCGGGAAACGGGGACAGAGAGACAGTAATTAACCAAATGCTCCCGCAACCACTACCGGTGCACAGTCTGCGCCCTGTGGCCCAGCTCAGCCTTGGAGAGGCTCCTGCAGGGTGCCCGTACCACAGCCCCGGTTCCCGTCCCCTGGCCTCCCTAGGAGATACCCCGAGCTCTCTCCGTAATAGGATGGCCTGGTGAGCGCCCTGTCAAATGCGGAGGGAAGCCCTGCCAGACAGAGCATTAGAACATGGAGTTTCGAACAGAAATGTGAAATATCGATGCAATTGTAAATATAAAACCCAGAGGGAGAGAGAGTCTCATTTGAAATCTCATTTGAGGGAAGATCTTTAAGGTTTTTCCGCCTTCTTTGGTTTTTTGTAAAGAAATATTGGATCAGGGAACCAAGCGTGTGAGGTAAGAACTGTCAACAAGCGCTCCCGGCCGCTGCTGGGCTGCGAGAAGAGGCCAGGTCGTCCTGAAGCGTGAGTGTGAGACGGCTTGTTTCAGTCCGTTACTTAGGTCAGAAATACCTCCCTTCTCTCACTTAGGTTTTTGACTGTTCTACAAAATTGGCCTTGTTTTAATTATCTTCTTAATTCTGTTTTTTATGTCCTTTTCCAAATTTCGTGTTCCTCCTAATTTTGCCTCTGTGTCCTAAGCCGTATGTGTGGGCTTCCAGGGGTCTTGAACTCTTACGCTGGCTTGCTTAACAAACCTTCTGTGAGTCGTGGCCACGCACTCCTCCGGAGACGGACGCTGCAGCGGACACGTTGGCCGCACTAAGACACATGGCCTGACTGAGGGCCGTTAGGCACCGTCCCTGGTGGGGTACATACCAAGTTCCACAGAGAGATGAAGTCAGTGGAGAGTCCTTTCCACTGGCTAGTTTGAATTTAAATGTGTATGTTGGAACTTAATGCCCAATGTGATACTACCAGGAGGTGTGGCCTATAGGAAGTTCCTGTCTTGAGGGCTTTCATCCTCATGGGTTGTATTAGTGACTCATGGGAGAAGTGGCTCCTGTGAGCTCTCCTGCCCCTGTTTGCTACAAGACAATGCAGAAAATTGCTACCCATAAAGCCTTCATCAGACACTGAACCTACAGGCACCCTGGTTGTGGACTGACCGGTCTCCAAAACCGTGAGCAATACATTTCTCTCATTTATAGGCCTACCCTGCAACACCATGGTTCGGGGCTGTGCATTGGGAGCTGGACCCCACAGCGTCAACCGCAGTTTGAATCTCAGCATAGAGGCTTAGAAAACATGCCAAGCACATGCATGTGCATGCCCAAATGAGAAGAAACATGGAAATAAGAAGAATTGTGATATGACCATGCTCCATTGGGGGATACTTTCTCTTCCTTTTTATCTCTCTCTGGTGAGCACATACACCCTCGGGCAATAAAAAAAGTTGTTTATAACTTACCATGCTTAAATCATTTTGTAATAGTAGCTCAAATAGACTAAGACATGCAGCAGACAAATTTATCACTTACCATAGTCTGGATCTGTCCTTCATTATGACAGGGTTGTTTCTTATGTTAGACGCAGATAATCTTTGCCAGAAATTCTGAACTTGATGCAGGAAAATGCAGACATATGAGAAGAGGAAGGGGAGACAGGTGTGAAAACCAGATAAAAAATGGATTAGACTATTAGAATGGGAAAAAATATCTTGGCTTTGATTTCAATTTCAAAGAACCCTAGTTAACAAGACAAAATTTTACAATTAATCAAAATTGCCATAAATATTGTAAGTTTTGTTTTAATCCAAGTCATGTAAATGTAGGAAGGATGATGATAAATGCTCAGATGTACCACAGCGGCAGAGGGGCCAAATCATTTAGTCCTCAGCAGACTCTTTGGCCCGTGTGTTTGTAGTCTGCTTTATTTCTTTTTCTGTCAAGAAAAAAATCTTGTGAGTTTAATAATTTCTAGAAATTAATACTAATAACATGTTTTGCAATTTATGGAGTTGATTTTATGCACTTTCAAAATTTCTCCTATGTTTTCAACAACTGCAACTACTTTGCGTTTCTAGAAAACTCAGAGGGCGAGTCCACGAGCTGACCTGTTTCCCTAGCCCCACCTCTCCCACTGCCTTGGGCACTTGTCCATGGCTGTGCTCGATGTATAACTTGATGGGAGGCAGTAGGTCTAATTCTGTAATAGCTCCTAGAAGTTTAGCTGTTGTGGGCGCAGGAACCTGGATGTGCCCTCCCGGAATCATGCACTGGGACTTGGTTGTATTGTAAAGGTGCGAAGTGAAAACTCCTTCATGGCATAATTAGGCCATTCAAGTGGGCCCTGTGATCGAGTTCTTGTGCATTGTAATAAAGACAAGGACAGGCAGACAGAAATGTATGGCGCAGTCCACACGCTGCTCAGGGTGATGCCTCTGCCCTCCTGTGATGTCTTCAGACTTCCCAGCTTCTACAGTTGTGACCCAAATAACCCTGTTCGTAACCACCCAGTCCCAGGGACTCCTGTTAGCTGTGCAGATCAGACTCATAGAGTGGGCAGAGGAAGAGATATTCCAAAAGTTGGAAGTGTAGTAATGTAAAGAAGGAGTAGTCTATCTTCCTTTGCCTTTGCGTATATATTTTTCTTTTTTATTAATATTGTAATATGGGTTGGTCCTGTAGTCTACTGGTTCAGGGAGAGAGATTCCATGTGGCCGACCATGCAACTGAAATCCTGGACCTGACGGCTTGAAAAAAAATGCTGATTGTGTGTGTGTGTGTGGGGGGGGAGCGTTGTATGCTCCAAATCTCTACAGGATGGAGAGAAGGAGAAGGGGGATGGCCACACCACAATCCCTTCTCCATTCTCCTCTCGGGATCTTGGGCACATACGCACACATGCCTGGGTGAGTTTAAGCTACTGGGTCCAGGACTCAAACCACGGTTGGCTACATGAGAGTCCAGCAACACAGCCATTACGCTAACTGCGGGTCCCATATTGCTTCTTGTTTTACAGCTTGGAATCCAGGCCAGGGGACCACTCGGCCTCTGCTCCTGGGCTCTGGGCTGTCTTGGTGAGGCACGGTCATTTCTCCCTTTCACCCCTACTTTCACTTAGAAATGTTTTGTTATCTTGGTGATTCTGTAAATGTTATGCTTTGATTGCTTCGTGTGACAAAGCCTTTTTAGATCAAATCGTATCTATTAGGGAAGGAAATCAGAAAATTATTAAATTGCTCTAATCAAATATCTTTGTCTTAATGAGTATTGTCTCGATTATGATAAATTTTTTACATGTAGCTTTTAAAATGTTCTTTTGCAAATATATGACTATGGTGGAGAAAAAAGGAAACAGTAATTTTATTGAAGGTACTCACTTTGAAACTCAGCTGATTTAAACAACACTGGTAAAAGAGGAATGTGATAGGTTGGGATTCAGATCTATTGGTTTTAGGCTGGGATTCAGATCTATAGGTTTTAGGTTGGGATTCAGATCTATAGGTTTTAGGTTGGGATTCAGATCTATAGGTTTTAGGTTGGGATTCAGATCTATAGGTTTTAGGTTGGGATTCAGATCTATTGGTTTTAGGTTGGGATTCAGATCTATAGGTTTTAGTTTGGGATTCAGATCTATTGGTTTTAGTTTTGGATTTGCTCCTAAATAATATTAAGGCGATTACTAAAACCCCTTGGTTCTTAGTTTTCTCCTCTAAAAAAGCAGGATCAGATTAAGTAATATTTCAGAATACCTACAAATTGCAAGACTCAGTAAGGCACTGTATCTTTTTAAGGTCCTTTTAAACAGAAATTGAAACTATTCTGGAGTATAATTCCGTATGTTAGACATTGATTTGGGTCAAATACCGAATGAACTGGTGTGGAGTGACGTTGCTCTGTTGGTCACATGCACCATTGATATGAACACATGCGACAATGAGCTTCAACCGTTGGCCTGTTTTGAGAAGGCATGTATTCTGATGTGTCTGACATGAGGCTGCCCAGTAGCAATACTATGGGACCTGCTCATGCATGTTATAGTCGAGTAGTCACATTGAAAAAGAAAAAAAGAAATTGATTGTGTGATATGACCAAAATATCATTGCTTCAAAATGTAATCACTTTTCAACAATATTGAGACATGTTGCATTTTTTTGACGATGATTAAGCAGGTGCGTGTTAGTAGGTACCTCCTCCCAGATCCGCAATATCTCAAGCGTTCTGTAGCTACATGTGGCTAGTGGCGGCCACTGTGGGCAGGACAAGTCTAGGTAAAAATACTTTTAAAAAAGGAAAACATACAGGAAACAAGGAATGGACAATTATTTGTGGACGATAACATGTATGCTGATGTGCTTGATTGAGCCAATATACAGTGTACTCTGGATGGAAAAATCTCACTTTGTATGCTATAATGATGTACAGTGAATGAATGCAAATAAATACATTTAATAAAAAATACTTTATTCTAATCATAACTTTGAAAACTATGTATGAAAAATAAATGAAAAAAAAATCCTTCGTATCTATGTATTCAACTGAATTCCAATAAACCTTTTGAGGAGATTGTGTTTGCCCAGGTTTTGACAGTGTGGCCACTTCCGCACAGCTCACACTGCAGGGGTGTCAATCATCTCTTAGAGAAGGTAGGTTGTGCGACGAATCCCAATTACCCAGCACCCATGACAGAGCTCTGAGGGCTTGCCGGAATTTCAAACATGAACTCAACTCGAAAGTGACATATTTCACTGTGTTCATTGCAAAACTGATCCCTTACCAGAAAACCTATTTTTCTACTGACTCTAGAATATTGACCACTGGAAACAGATTTATAAAGGCTTCATATATACTGCAGACAGTTCTTTTAGCAAATCTCAAAGCAGAGAGTTAGTCCAAACGCGGGCTTTACTGCAAATGATTGCACAGCACTGGGCTGGGTACTTGAAGAGGTGCCACCTGGCAATTCCTTCTAAAGCTAAAACATTTCCATAAATTTGCTGTTTCTTTTCTCCCTTATTTTGGCTCCAGACTTAAAATTATTATTTTTTAGATTTAAAGAGGAAGTTTTTTTCC
>NW_006197985.1:385-768 GCF_000334495.1 Tupaia belangeri chinensis | reverse complement strand
TCTGGAGTGATGCGCCACATGACGTTCTCGAGGTAGTCGGTGACCATCTTGGTTCGGCCGTGGTAGACGACCGACATCAATCCGCCCTTGAAAACGTCTCTTCCCAAGGCGTATTGGTCACCATTGCGGAACGTGACTTGTGCGGTGGTGTAGCCCTGTGAATCAAAGAGGGCGTTGATGAACGCGAATACTGTTTCGATGTTGTAGGGGGCTGATGCGGTGGGATAGAAGCGCTCGACCGCTGGGTGGTAGGGGCCGACTTCGTCGCGTCGGTCGTAGTGCTGCATGAGCTGGAAGGCCAGGAAGCTGTTGTTCAGGAAGCCGGATAGCAGGTCTGATGGGATACCGGAGAACCCGACCACGATCATCAGCGCATCGATTCA
>NW_006197985.1:0-302 GCF_000334495.1 Tupaia belangeri chinensis | reverse complement strand
TTTGTGATCCGGCACGAGGTGATGGATGAGTCCTCACCGGATTCTGGCGCAACAAGATAGGCGTAGGGTTGCTCGAAGTTCACACCGAGTAGCGGCGCGTAGAACACCCCGTCCATGCCGGGGACTTGCTTCATGACCGGCTTGAAGATCCCGCCGAGCGATCCACCCAGGTCCACTACCGTCCGCAAGACCGAATCAAGGACAGTTTTTGTGGGGCCTTCGATTTGGCTGCGGTCGACAGTCGAAAAGACATATGTGGGTTGATCGAGGGTGATCCACTGATCGGGCTGCTCATCACCGGG
>NW_006197984.1:405-1426 GCF_000334495.1 Tupaia belangeri chinensis | reverse complement strand
GATATACAAGTATTTTTCTGACTTGGCTTTTATTTTTTATTTTTTAAGCATCATATAAGCCGGGGACCAGCCTCGGCGGGGGTGGGTTGGCTCAACGGAGGCGACGCTGGAAGAAAAGAAAGACCAAGGCCTCATGCTTTTTCATGCACGTCCTAAGCTGGACACTCCTCTAAGATCGCTCTCTGCGGAGTGACAACTGCTAGGAAATATCGTGCCTTTTTATTGAAAATGAGATACATGCAAGTAAATGGGAGAGGGGCTACGTGACCTAATGATCAGTTCATAAAGCTTTAACAATTGAGATCAGAGATTCTATTCAAGTTTTAATTAAGGGCGGATCTATTAATCATTGATATAATTCGACAATAGATTGATGTAAGCAAGCTTTGGGAACTTCTGGGAGCGTGGTTTCGGAGAACAGCTTCAGCAGGCAGAGTTATTATCAGCCAGTACTTGGCGGCAGCCGTCTTGCGGTTACTGGTTGCATTGCTAGAAAAGAAAATCTCAAGTACAGATATTAGTTTTTATAACTCTCAATAAAGAATGATATTTATGTAATTTTATAGAGATGTAAAATTAATTAAAGGAATCCTAATATATTTACCTATCCTGAAAAGGTGAAGTTAGTGTTCACTTGATGAGGGTGGGGATACAGCCCTTTCAACTGGTGGTGAAGTGACTAATGAATTAATGGAAAACTTTGTGGCACACCTAGGCATTCTTATTGTGCTTGTGGCGCCACCGTTATGTATTTTTGTCAGAACATTAGCTACAGTGAGGCAGGAGTGTCTTGGGTCAGTTTCTGCTTAAGAGGTAATTTTTAAGTTTATATAAATGTGTTTTGAAAGGCCTTCCAACAATCAAGAAAAACTTTAGCACACCCTCTATTGTGCCCAATGAAACATTGTAGTTAACAGGAAATGGTCAGGGTAAAGGGGAGTGGTCGGGGGATTTTGGAGAAATCTTGCTACAAATATGTATGGGAAAACTATGTAATTCTTTTATAGTAATATATCGGGGA
>NW_006197984.1:0-243 GCF_000334495.1 Tupaia belangeri chinensis | reverse complement strand
CGGGAGCCCCGCCGGGTCGGACTCCTCCAATATAACAGAAAAGTTTATAGTCCATAGTAAATTTAAAGTAATCATTAAAATCTGTGTGGTGAGAAGACTTCTAAAATGAGCCACAATATTTCTGTTCTTGGTATCCATGCTGAAATACGTGATGGGAAATCACTTTCATGACTGTTGTATAATACAGGTATAAAGATTTTACAGCTACAATGAAGTCTTCTCATCAGTCATCTTTTATTTATT
>NW_006197983.1:0-1234 GCF_000334495.1 Tupaia belangeri chinensis | reverse complement strand
CAATCTCAAGGATCTTTTGGCCTCCCATACAGTCTTCTGCACACTTACAGGGAAAGGAGACACAATTCTAAAAGCTGCTGCTTCAATGCCTTTTCTTTCTTGTCTGTGCAGGGAGACCACATCTGCGGTAATTTAGTGAACTTCTTTGGTTTCTCCTTTTTCCTTGGTTTCTCAACTACTTCTTCATGTCCAACTTCATCTTTAGTGACCTCAGTCCAGGGATATTCTTCTTTGAAAAATAATGATTATGTTTAAGATGTGCAGTCCAGTTTTTCAAGGATAGGAATAGAAAGTAGGGATGGATCTTGTTCAGGTCTCTCCCTGGAATTGGGCAGGTGTCACAGGGTTTCAGGGAAAGCAGCAGCTGGGATGCTACCTCCTCTGCTTCTGCTCCCACAGTTGTTTTCTAGTGAACAAGAGTTTTCATGTTAGTCAGCAGTAAGATTGAGCCCGGGATCCAGTTGTTATGAGCTATGTCTACTTACACCTTGGGTATGGGGAGGGAGAACTAAGTCATGAAGGGCAGCTCAGTGGCAGAATGAATTAGCTTGTGGCATTGGCGCTACCTATCTTAATAATAGTCACGAGGAGAAAATGAGATGCCATAGGCTGGTTTTGTCCAGTACTTGGCCTCAAGTAGATGCTGAAATGTGCACTATTTTCTCTAAAGCACATAGTTGGTATGATGATAAAATATGTCAGAATATGAGGCATAGGGGAACCTCTCTAGTTGTTAAATTCTGCTAAGGATTTAACTAGAACCCCTTAGAGTGTCCATATGAATGCCAACATCCTACATCCTTGGAAGGACTGTTTTTGTGCTCTCATACTGGGCCTTAAATTATCTCCTGTGTCTTTTCTGTTGTTGTGTTGTGAGTCTCTGTGTGACAGAGCCTGTGTCTGATCTCCCTGAGGTTACTTCACAGTGCGAGGGCTTTTCCTGTACACGGCGGGATCTCTGCCAGTACTGTGTAAGTTAGTGATGGGGTGAAACCATTCATGGCCTCAAAGCCAGATTCATAAATGAATTCTTTCCACCACACATTCAGGTTAATCACCAGTACTAAGAAAAGACTCAATTTCAATTCCTGTCATTCAGGGAAAACCGCAGTACTAGAAACAGACTTTCAGTTTCAATTCTCAGTCTCATGTCAGTTCCCAGAAATGTTTATTTGTAGCACAAGTGTTGGTTAAGTGATTTTAAAAATTTATATTTTTTATCTTTTCAACTGAA
>NW_006197982.1:0-1268 GCF_000334495.1 Tupaia belangeri chinensis | reverse complement strand
AGAGTGAAGGAGAAGGGATTGCAGCATGGCCTGCAATTCACCCTGGGAGATGATTTCTCACTTTCTGTCTTTCTCCGTCTGTCCAGTGAGCACATGTGCCCTGTAGCAAAAACCCTCTTTCAAAAAAGTGACTAGGATGTAGTAACTGGGGTACTCCCTGAGAGGAGCAGGTCTCAGCAGTTCTTGGCTCTCTGTAGAAAGTTCTAGAGTCAGTTTGTGAGGCTTCCCATTTTTCCTGGATCTAGGGTCAAGCATTTCTTGAGCACTTACTGTGTGCTCAATAACGGAGTGTGGGACTAAACGTTCTACCCTTTGCTCCCTTATCCCTAAAATGGGTATTTATTTACTCAACCAGGAATGTGTGAGCCCCTCCCATGTGGCAGGCCCCATTCTGTAGTCAGAGATGACAATGGTGATAGCTGTATTAAGGTTTGGGAGAGTGGTCAATGAGATAACACATAGACAGTCTAAACACACAGAGAGTCTAAACCTTTCAAAACTTTTAATTAAAACTATTTATCAGGATTATTCATTGTTATATTCTACTTCGGTTTGGAAAAAGCTTACCAACACATTGAGGTAGAAAGCCCACTGGGTTCAAATCCTCCAGGCTCTATGTCACCAATTTATTCAGGGCCCACTACCTGTTTCTGTAAATAAAGTTTCATTGGAAGGTAGCCACATGCATTTGTTCACATCAAGTCTGTGGCTGGGGGCCAGTGTGGGGAGCCAAGAAGGAGACTTGAGGAATGCGTGGGATATGACCACTAGATGGAGACCAAGGTTATTGTTTGGACCTAACCTTGGGTGACTGAATTGTTATGTGCAGAATGTTCCAAGTATCATTATAACAACCTGATAAACTCAGCAAGAACTTTTGAGTCCCATCTTAAGAAAGCCAAATATTTCTGTATAAAACACAGCAGTAAACTTAACTCATGGCTGACCAGTATTGACCAGTATTGACTGGCAGTCTTCCTGTTTCTATCTTGTCTTCTTGTCTTTTCTTTAATCCTCACCCCCCAACTCAGGAACTGTTCGCTGTCAGCAGGTCTGACAGAGTGTCACCCAAACAGGGACCTAAGTACTGGGGATACCGGTGAAGGACACTGCAAAGAGTAGATAGAGAAGTGGAAGTGTTGTGATGAGTATTACGGGAGTAATTATGGGGCAGGGCAATAGTCGCCAGCTCTTTGTACATATGCTTAAAGAAAAGCTAAATGCACGAGGCTTGTGAGTAGGGCAGCAACAGCTTTCAAAATTTTTAG
>NW_006197981.1:867875-880912 GCF_000334495.1 Tupaia belangeri chinensis | reverse complement strand
TCTATGTAATGCTGTCGTATGTTACGGCGGGACTGTGGACCCCGGTCATCTATGTAATGCTGACGCATGTTACGGCGGGGCTAAGGACCCGGGTTATCTATGTAATGCTGACGTATGTTACGGCGGGGCTGTGGACCCCGGTTATCTATGTAATGCTGACGTATGTTACAGCGGGGCTAAGGACCCCGGTTATCTATGTAATGCTGACGTATGTTACAGCGGGGCTAAGGACCCCGGTTATCTATGTAATGCTGACGTATGTTACAGCGGGGCTAAGGACCCCGGTTATCTATGTAATGCTGACGTATGTTACAGCGGGGCTAAGGACCCCGGTTATCTATGTAATGCTGACGTATGTTACAGCGGGGCTAAGGACCCCGGTTATCTATGTAATGCTGACGTATGTTACAGCGGGGCTAAGGACCCCGGTTATCTATGTAATGCTGACGTATGTTACAGCGGGGCTAAGGACCCCGGTTATCTATGTAATGCTGACGTATGTTACAGCGGGGCTAAGGACCCCGGTTATCTATGTAATGCTGACGTATGTTACAGCGGGGCTAAGGACCCCGGTTATCTATGTAATGCTGACGTATGTTACAGCGGGGCTAAGGACCCCGGTTATCTATGTAATGCTGACGTATGTTACAGCGGGGCTAAGGACCCCGGTTATCTATGTAATGCTGACGTATGTTACAGCGGGGCTAAGGACCCCGGTTATCTATGTAATGCTGACGTATGTTACAGCGGGGCTAAGGACCCCGGTTATCTATGTAATGCTGACGTATGTTACAGCGGGGCTAAGGACCCCGGTTATCTATGTAATGCTGACGTATGTTACAGCGGGGCTAAGGACCCCGGTTATCTATGTAATGCTGACGTATGTTACAGCGGGGCTAAGGACCCCGGTTATCTATGTAATGCTGACGTATGTTACAGCGGGGCTAAGGACCCCGGTTATCTATGTAATGCTGACGTATGTTACAGCGGGGCTAAGGACCCCGGTTATCTATGTAATGCTGACGTATGTTACAGCGGGGCTAAGGACCCCGGTTATCTATGTAATGCTGACGTATGTTACAGCGGGGCTAAGGACCCCGGTTATCTATGTAATGCTGACGTATGTTACAGCGGGGCTAAGGACCCCGGTTATCTATGTAATGCTGACGTATGTTACAGCGGGGCTAAGGACCCCGGTTATCTATGTAATGCTGACGTATGTTACAGCGGGGCTAAGGACCCCGGTTATCTATGTAATGCTGACGTATGTTACAGCGGGGCTAAGGACCCCGGTTATCTATGTAATGCTGACGTATGTTACAGCGGGGCTAAGGACCCCGGTTATCTATGTAATGCTGACGTATGTTACAGCGGGGCTAAGGACCCCGGTTATCTATGTAATGCTGACGTATGTTACAGCGGGGCTAAGGACCCCGGTTATCTATGTAATGCTGACGTATGTTACAGCGGGGCTAAGGACCCCGGTTATCTATGTAATGCTGACGTATGTTACAGCGGGGCTAAGGACCCCGGTTATCTATGTAATGCTGACGTATGTTACAGCGGGGCTAAGGACCCCGGTTATCTATGTAATGCTGACGTATGTTACAGCGGGGCTAAGGACCCCGGTTATCTATGTAATGCTGACGTATGTTACAGCGGGGCTAAGGACCCCGGTTATCTATGTAATGCTGACGTATGTTACAGCGGGGCTAAGGACCCCGGTTATCTATGTAATGCTGACGTATGTTACAGCGGGGCTAAGGACCCCGGTTATCTATGTAATGCTGACGTATGTTACAGCGGGGCTAAGGACCCCGGTTATCTATGTAATGCTGACGTATGTTACAGCGGGGCTAAGGACCCCGGTTATCTATGTAATGCTGACGTATGTTACGGCGGGGCTGTGGACCCGGGTTATCTATGTAATGCTGTCGTATGTTACGGCGGGACTGTGGACCCCGGTCATCTATGTAATGCTGACGTAGATTTTGAGTGAGTTTTGTGGTCAGGAGATCACTGTACAGTAATACCTATAGCAAGGAGAAAGTAACTCAAATACAGAATTTATAGAAGGCTCTGAAAATTGAGTGCTTGTGCTTCAATTGAAAGGATCAGTTTAAAATGAATAGTAGTTAAGTTCCAGCCAGAGAGAAAAACAAGTGAAAGGTTCAATGTGGGCGGTAGAGCAGTTCATTTAAGATGTTGAAACCTGGTTTGTTGTGGCTATGTCATGGAGGTAGGTATAGAAAGGTATAAATTAAAGCAGTGATGGGGTGAGAGTCTAGGTCAGGGGTGTATTTAGGCCCCAGACTACACTAGTATTTGAGATTGCTTTCCTTCTAAAAACTGTGGGAATTCAGCAAAGGATTTAAGATAAGGGGACGGAGAGACTTTCAGTTGTTTAAACTCTTTTGGCTTCAATGCATACAACAGCTTTCAGAGGCAGTGAAGACAGGGTCAACGCCAACTTCAGAATTTCCATATTGGGACCAGCAGTTAGCATAAATGTAAAGTTCTCTGTCAAAAAAATAGTACATATGATGCACACTTGATGTAAAATATGCTATTACTCTGAACATTAAAAATCTTTATTGATAATATAGATGAAAAGTAACGAGGGAAATAATCCTACCTGCTGCTACGTGAGCCCAGCTGGCGAAATATAATTTCTTTTACTTTAGACTGAAACATAGCTGACTGCCTTTGACCCTTTGATTCCGTACTTAAGGATTTTTTGTCTTCTCTTGACTGTTGATAGCTTCATCAACTTACTATTTTAACTGAATCCTAACCTTTTTCCTGGTTTTATGTTTTAAGCAAATTGCTCTTAACATTTTTTATTTTGATTGTATTGAAACTAAAACTTTTTTGAAATTAAAACACGCATTGAAATGCCTACTAATACCTCTTTAATGACCGCAGTAAGCTGTATAGCCCCAGCAAGGTGCTACTTTACAGTAAGTTCACTTACTCCCTGAGGTTTACGTCTGAAGTCAGACAACATTCATAGATATGTATATATCAGCTGTGCTCGCTACTGAAAGTCTTTAAATTAACTAAGATTTTCAGCGAATCAATAAAATGTGAACCAAAGGGCATGGAAAACAACTGCACATACCAGAGACAGTGGGAGAGGGGGGAGATGCTAGAGGGTGGGAGGTAGGGGTCAAGGGGGACAAAAGAAAAATACAAAGAAGCGAGCAGTAGAAATTCATGTGTGGATGACCACACGTATAGTAATATCCTTGGTTGAACCAATATGCAATGTTACTGGATGGTAAATCTTATTTTGTATACTCTATTGATGTACGGTGAATGACCGTAAATAAACCAATAGATAAATAAATACACTAATTAATTAAAATTTTAAAAATTTAAAGGAAAGATATACTTGGGGAAAATCAAATTTGCTGCAGCAAGAAACATTCAGAATGATAAAGTGAGTATCTCAGGGGAGAGTGAGAGCACAGAATATATTTACTATATTAGGTCATTGGGAGAGTCATGACATGTTTTTCTATGCAAAAAAGCGTCATGCCTTTTTCGACGGCCTGACATAAAGTGAGTCCAAAGCGGCTCTGTTGCATAGCTTGTAGGAGGATTAATATTGTAGCTTTCTGCGTTTCCTCATAATTTTATGTCTGTTTTTCACCTCACTCTGATGTTTGTGAATTGTTCCTATTGTAGATAAGTAGTGTTTCCTAGAATTCTACGGAAAAAAATGAATATACTAATGTAACTTTCTTCGGATTCTTGTGCTAGTTGTGTGTGTGTGCGAGTAAAAGAGAGAAAATATTAGCATTTGTTTTTATCTGACAGTTTTGCAGACATGAGTTTTGAATTGCATGACATAATTTGGCCACACGATTTATCTAGCGAAGAACAAATCTGGAAACAACAACAGTGTTAGCAGCACTCTGGAAGCTTAAGGGGATCTGAGGGTTTCTCTCTTCCTCTAAGTTTCCCCATCCTCCAGAGCACTGAAGTGTGCGTGCTTGCGAGCTGAGTTAGCGAGGTGCCCCATCTTCCACCGAGGTTAGACCTGAGCCACTCCCCTTCCCTTCAGGGTCTGCTCATTTGCTGCTGCGTTCTCTCTGTGTTTTGACTGTCCGCGTGGGACTTGATTTACTGAACTAGACTGTGCAGAATGAGAGCAGTCGGGTCCTTGCGCTGTGGTGAGGCCACCTCCCCATTACGTGGTCAGGGAAGAAGCCCTCTCCCTCTCCTCAGTCAGGCTAGACAAAGAAAAAGCTTCTCAGCTGTCACTTACTTTAGATTAAGCTTCTCCTAGCTCACATGTAATTCATTACAATTAACCTTGATGACAATATTTAGGAATTCTGGGACCAATGTACTGGGAATAAATAGCGTTTCTAATACGCATTTCATAATTTGTCATCCGATGAGCTCCATTTTTATGTGAGCAAGACACGCAGCCTCTCTGACAGTCGCTCAGACGAGAAGGGGTAGGTGGCGCTGTCATGACACACCGTGGCTGGTTAGGACGGTGGGAGCGAGACGTGGCATGGCACGGTGGGCAGGTGGAGTCTGAAATGTGAGTCTGCACAGTGCCCTCATCACAGAAACCATGGCACTTACCTGTGACTGACCATGGCCTTGTGCCCACTGAGTATCGGAGCTGGAATTGAGTGCCACTGCTGTATCTCAGTGAGCCGCGTGTCCAGGGAGAGAGAGCGCTTTTCCAAAGGTAGTTACTTCAAAGTTTGAATTTGAGAATGAGGAATTTTCTGTCGCCACAGGGAAGAAAGAACCGACGCTGTCACGCACGTGGCAGTTCTGAGCGTGGAGGTCACTGCAGACAGACCCTTGGTCGACACTGACTGAGGAAGGGAAGGGGCTTCGTGGAAGATGAATAAGCACCCACCGATAAGCAAAGTCACAAATTAGACAAAATAAAGGCCAAAACAAAAATTGCATTTTGCTCCCTCAGATGGACCGTGTGGGCGGAGCGGGGAGCAGTGGGTTGTTGGTAGCATCGGTCCTGTGTGCTCGCTTCAGACGGCACAAACCAGGCAGCCATGCAGGGTGGTGCTGTTTCAGAATCGTCTATGAGGCTAATGGCTCCTCCCAAGGGAAGAGGCTTGTCTGGTCTCCCTACAGGCGTTGTACTGAAGCCCTCGGTCTCACGACTTCTTGACTCTCTCAATTCCATGCCCACTTCTAGATTCAACAGTCAACGCCTCCAAGGGAGTTCACCAATGGGTGCGTTTACAGAAACACTGGCTGTCCCACTCCTCGACCTGCCTGGCCTGGCCTGTTTCATTGACCCTGGTCTTGGTTTGGTCAATGGGATCTTAGGAATGGTTCAGAATGCTGAGGTCAATGGGATCTTAGGAATGGTTAAGAAGGCTGAGATCAATGGGATCTTGGGGACGGTTCGGAAGGCTGAGGTCAATGGGATCTTAGGAATGGTTCGGAATGCTGAGGTCAATGGGATCTTAGGAATGGTTCGGAAGGCTGAGGTCAATGGGATCTTGGGGACAGTTTGGAAGGCTGAGGTCAATGGGATCTTGGGGACGGTTTGGAAGGCTGAGGTCAATGGGATCTTGGGGACGGTTCAGAAGGCTGAGGTCAAGGGGATCTTGGGGACCGTTCGGAAGACTTACAGGTTAAGGCTTTCTTGCTTCTTGTGTTTGAAACCCTGAGGCCATCACGTAACAGTTCCAGGTATTCTGATGGAGGGCCAGGCAGTGGAGACGTAGATGCCTTCTTGACAAACTGCCCAACACCAGCCAAGTAAGCAAAGCGGTTCTAAGTCACTCAGCTCCCAGGCCCAGCTCCAGATCCCACGGAGATCAGTCAGGAGAACCTAGACAAGAAAACTCACTCTGTTTACCACAGAACCGTGAGCTAAATGAAATGATTTTTTTTTTTTTTTGAGAGGTTTTTGCTATAGGGTGCGTGCACTTGCCAGAAAGATAGAGAGAGACAGAGAGAGAAATCACCCCCCAGGGGTGAGAAATCCCCCTCCATGGGATGTGCTGGCTTGGAGCGTGCATGTGAGAGTCCTCCGCTCTGTGTCAGGAGACTCCAGGGGGGATGGCCACGCCACAATCCTTTCTCCTCCATTCTCCTCTCGGGATCTTGGGCATGCACGCACACGCACCAGGCGTGAGTTTAAGCCACCAGGTCCGGGACTCAAACCGCTGTCGACTACATGGGAGTCCAGCGACATAGCTATTATGCTACCTGTTGATCTTGTACAAGAAATAATTTTTACTTTACATTTTGGCATGATTTGCTTTGTGGCCAAAACTATCTGACGTAGTACCTGAGATTCCGAATTGTTCCAGCTTGCATCTAAGACTCGTCCTGTTTGTCCCGGTAGTGTGAGAATTGCATATGATAACTACACTGAGGACTTAGCACATAGAAGGCCGCCTAAGAGTTTTAATCACTGATAGCTGTAATTGTTGTTGCTAAAAGAACTGTGGCCAGCAGACTCGTGTCTATTTGTTAGGGATGGGAGGGTTTGGCCCATGGCTGGATCCGCATGTGGCACTGGTTCTAAGGGTTTACAAGCCTGGGACAGATCCAACGTGGTTGCACTGACACGCACACTCGTTCGGGGAAGCGTCAACCCCACTCCGAGGAGCTCGGCTGCCGCGGAGAAGCAGACGGAGGGAAGCAGGAGGGGCACCACCACGTGGCCAAGGGCCAGGTACTCGGAGCCGAGAGGCCCCGCTCATGGCTGCCCTAGCTGAGGGAGCCCCCGGGCTTACCTGTCAGCGCTGTGCGTGCTCGGAGCATACCTCCTGGGCAACGCTAGACACTCTCTCTGGGACTCCCAAGGTCTCGCTATGCTGTCCACGCCCCGGCTGAGTCCCTCCCAGTGACACCCAGGAGCCACTGCTCCACAGGGAGAGCCCTTCAGAGAAAGCCCGGAGAGGCCAGAGCAGAGCGGCCGGTCTCCCTCTGCCTGAAGCCCGCTCTTTCACCAGTGTCCATCATTTTGGTCAATACAGGTGTCCTGATATTTCTGGCTGCCCCTGGGCATGTCTGAGGGACAGAGAGAGGGTGAGGACATGGACTGAAGTGGTTCCCAGCAAAGAACGAACTGCATGATGAGACACTGGGAGCCGTAACTCGACTTAGGAGCAATTTGCGGAAGCTAGAGGGGAGCCGTGCATGTCCACGCAGCCCGGTGTTTCACTGTACTCGGCTTTGGAAATGGCCCTGAGGGTTCATGCACGACTCCTGAGATGAGAGCATGCTGCAGGGAAATGGCGGGGGATCGGAACAACTATTCCTGCCCCACTCCACGGGACGTGCTGGCTTGGAGCGTGCTGCGTGCGAGAGTCCTCCGCGCTATGTCAGGAGAGCCGCATGGGCAGGCACCATGCTGGACGCCCTGGGGACAAATGTCGGAAGTGAGCAGCTGGGGCCTTCTGTGGCACTAATGGCATTGTCATCACCTTATACACGCGTGAAAATAACGCTGGGGAGGAAAAAACAGTTCCAGAAGCCCACCCTTCACCGGAGGCTCCAAAGAGCCCGTCTGGAGCAGAGTGGAAGATGGAGCAGTTGCCACCGTCCAGACAGACGCCAGCTACAGCTCCCCCCTGCAAGCACCTAAGGGTTCCCTGATGGCATTTCCTCCAGCTTCTTGTCAGCGTCGTCTTGGTTAGATAAATCAGACTGATCAAGTGGTTCCGAGGGTTGAGTCACAGGTGCCGTCTCCCCAGGAGGCTGGCTTCTGCTCCGTCTCACCAAAGCCTTGCATGGGACCAGCACGCGGCTGGCTGTGTCACTGCTCCACACACGGCAGAGAGTTGGGGCGCTGATAAAGCTCCCCGTAAACTTCTCTCGGGATCTGAGATGAGACTCACTCGGAGCCACGCGTTCGAGTTGCTTTACAGATTAATCTTGTGGAAGGACTGTTTCTGCACGTTCTCAAGCGATTTAATTTCCATATATGAGAACAAGTGCAGTGCTTTTAATGTGGTCTCATTTGTGCTTCTTCCTCGCTCAGTCTCTCCACGCAGCCCAGTCACCCATAATTAAGGCAGAGCCGCGAAGCTAGACTCGAGAGAATGACCCGCCGAGAGGGGGGAGCCGGAAAGGAGCCAGCCGGAGCTCTCCCTTCACCGTGGTGAAAGACCGCAAAGGGGAGGAAAGACAGCGCCCTCTCTCACCTCCCACCTGTGTTTCGTGACGCGCAGAGTGATAGGGAGCGAGACTATGAGCTCTGCATCTGCCTCGCGTCTCCGAGTTCCGAGTCGTAGAGGACGCGTGTGCACCACAGAGCAGGCTGCTAATCTGCTTTTATTATTATTACTGTTCCTGTTGTTGTCAGAGTGCATGTGCTCACTGGGGAGAGAGACAAAGAGAAGGGAGGAGGGAGAGAGTGCTCCCCAGCGGGCATGGTCACATCGCAGTCCCTTCCCCATCATGCTTCACCCTCTTGGGGGTTTCAAGCATGCACGCTCTTGGGTCGGCATGTTTTTCAAGCTGCTGAGGCTGGGATTTGAACCCTGGGTGGCTATGTGGGATCCGACGCCCTTAATCAGCAGGTCATGGGCCGGCCCACTTTTCCATCTCATCTGAAATGTTTCTATCCCTCCACCAACTTCGAGATGAACCTCATGGCATGAGACCATTTGTTCCAGAAAGGACTGATTACGTTTCTCTCAGCAATCGTAGTTCTCAGATGACAGAGGACTCCCAGAGCTTGCTCCCTGGAGGCAGGTTGGCGAAGGTACTGGGTGGAGCCCAATGCCTGGTTAGGGTAAGGTTCAGGAGACCCGCGGGGTGAGGGTATGATTTTGAGCTAAGCCAGGGCAGCGGCAGGGCGAGCAGCAAGACCGTGGGCTAGACAGTGGGCCTGCAAATGCACGTGTGCCCCCGGACCTACAGGGTGCCATGGCTGGCCTCAGCCTCGGGTGGGGGAACCTCACAGAACAGCCCCTGCGGGCCACTTAGAGAACAAGCCCACTGCCACCTCACAGCTCACAGTTCACCACAGAAGTGGGCAAAGTGAAGCTCCCATGCTTGTCTAATTTAGGCCCCTAAAAAGAGAAGCGGAAAGACCGCGAAGAAAAACTAGTAAATAATGGTTGTGGAACTGTCTCTAAGGGCTGGTGGTTAAGACGGCCGATTCCACATGGCCAACCATGGTTCCAGCCCTGGCCCCAGTGGCTTCAGAAATATGCCAGGCACATACACGTGACAAATGACAAATCCTGTCACCGCGGAGGAGTGGAGAAGGGACCGCAGTGCGATCATACCCCACTGTGGAGTTCTTCCTCTCTCTCACTCTGTCTCTGTCTCTCTGGTGAGCACGCATGCCTTTAGGCAATTAAAAAAAAAGGAACTGAGGTTGGGAGCCACATGGTGGGCCACACAGGAAGGTTCTGCGTTTGCGTCCGGAGACCCCCTGAGCACACGGCGTGGTGGCGTAACTCCGGCTGTGGAAGCTGAGGATGTGCCATGGCGGGGATCCTGCGTGGGGGCGGGAGGAGTAGGGCGTAGCAGGGTGGGGGCGTCTGCTGCTCACTCGTAGAAGGGAAATAAATAAGCATGAAAGAACAAAAAGCAGTAATACCTGAAATATTTGCAAGTTTGGTGAAAACTATAAATCACTGATTCAAGAAACTCAACTAATTCAGAGCACCAGAAACCACACCAAGGTCCCTCGGCCGATTGCCTGAGCTCGCGGGTGGCCATCTGGGAGAGACGATGTGTGACCTCTGGGACAGCGAAGGTGAGAACCAGTACAGGGAAGACAGAGTGGGTTCTCTCTCACACACACACACACGCACACACATGCACACGTACACACACAGGCACACACACACATGAATACACACAGAAGCACACACATACACACACACACACACACACACATGCTAATCCAAAAGTGAGAAGGAGAACGGAGAAGAGAGGCGAAGTGACAAACGGTTTAGCCCTAGCACAGCGCTGGGCACTGTCGTCTGGACAACCCGGTCCCAGCAGAGGCACCGCCCGCAGCACAGCCGGCACACACGGTGGCAGCGCTGTCAGCCGGGGCGCCTGCCGGGGTGGGTCCCTCTGCGCACCTGGGCCCACGCGTGCCGAGATCCTGCGAGCGAAGGGCTGAGGGAGGACTCCTGGCGCGGCCGCACTCGGTCAGGTGCCCGCCCCCTTCCAGTCGAGTGAGGTGCGTGTGCCGCACTCATGGATACAATAAACTCTACAAAAAGCAGATTGCTGGAGAGCGTATTTAAAAACAAGACTGTATTATATACTGAGAACAACACATTAAAAATAATACAAATTATAATAGAAAAAGATTCATTCTATTATACTAACAAAAGAGAGTAAGAGCAACTGTCTGAATATTAGACAAAGTGAATCTTAGACTGGCCAGCAGGTGGCATGGTCATTAAGGTGCTGGACTCCCACATGGGTGACTACAGAGTCCCAGACCTAGTGGCTTGAAAAATGATACCGAGTGCATGTGTGTTATTCCAAAATCCCAAATCCCAGAAAGTGACGGCAGGAGGAGGGAAGCAGTGTGGCCATCCTGGAGGGGATTTTTCACTCTCTCTTCCTGTGTCTCTGTGTCTCTCCAGTGAGTACACACACTCCATGCAAAGAACCTTATACAGTTTTAAAAAACCCAAGTGAATATTAAAGAGTAGCCTAATGGTTAGGAGGGCTGGATCCCACAGAGCTAACAGAGGTTCAAATCCCAGCCTGGTGATTGGAAAAACGTGCCAAGCACCTGTGCATGCATGCCCCGAATCTTGAAGGGAACATGAAGTGGAGAAGAGCCTGCACATGGACACCCACCACCCACTGAGGTGCCTTCTCCCTTCTTACCTCCCTTTCTGTCTCAGCCTCCCTCTGGTGTCCACACCCGCCCTCCAGGAATTTGTTTTTAAAGACTGTTACCAGGACAAAGACTGGCACTATATTGGGTCACCGGAGAAGTCGTGGCACATTTTCTGCATAGAAAACATGAAAATACGTCACGACTTTTCTGATGGCCTGATATAATTATGACGAGTAATTTACCAAGATGACATAATACTTCTAAACGCTTATGCAGTTTTAAAACACATGAATGCAAAAAACTGACAAGATGGACTGAAGAAATGGCCCAATCTATAGCGATAGTCAAAGATTCCAATGACCTGCCTCAGGAATTGACAGTCAGTAAAAATAGAGACTCGAACGCTGGGACCAACCACCATGATGTACTCTCTGTTTCCCGAATCCTCCACTGAGCAGCAGCAAATAGATTCTTTCAAATGCACCCCATTAATACTTGGCGGTGCACAAAGTGACCCAGCGTTTAAAGGAGTTGAAGTCAGCATGCATGCTCCCTGACAAGGCAATTAAATTAGAACTCAACGAAAGAGAGATGACTGAGACACATCCGATCACCTGGAATCTAAACACCTTTCTTTAAAAGACACTACTTCAATTAAAAATGAAATTGGGAATTTTGAAATGGAAAGAACAAATGTGCACGATGCTGTTGAAACAGTTCTGAGAAAGATATGGAGCGGAAATACACAGCATGAAATCCCCACAGTGGGTGAGGAGAGCGGCTCATGTCAGTGAGGTGAGCTCCCACTTCCGAATCTGGGAAAAGACGTGAAGAGACCCAGAGTAACTCTTCAATGAAGAGCCTCCCCACCTAGCTCTGAGACGCACTGCCCAATGCAAAAGAGTAAGTTAAATATGTATGCATGCACATATACATACAAATATACCGTCAAACTTCAGTAAAATCGAAACTTCTATTTAAAACACATCCTCTCACTAAGAGAAAATATTTGCAAAGAATGTGTCTGTCAGAACATCTAAAGAATGATCAAAACTCAGTAAAACAGTTCAGTGATGACAGAATGGCTGCGTTTTGAGCGGACATTTCCCCGGGAAGATGAATGGAGGCAATAGCACTTAGGCATTGTCACTCATTGGGAAACGCAAATTAAACTCAAAACGAGACTTCACTGGAGACCTGGAGTATGACTTCGGTTTAAGGAAGTGCTGAAGTCGAGCAGCAACTAGGACTCTCACAGCGCCCTGCGGGAATAGAGAGCTTACAAGCATTTTGGAGACTAGCTTGCTGGTTTCTTTTCTTTCATTTTCTTTTTTTTTCTCAAGATTTTTGCCATGGGGTGCATGTGCTCACTGGAAAGACAGACAGACACAGTGAGAGGGAATGAGGAATCACCCCCCGGGGCGATGGCCACGCCGCAGTCCCTTCTCCTCCATTCTCCTCTCGGGATCTTGAGCACACACGCACACGCACCCAGCGTGAGTTTAAGCCACCAGTGACACAGCCATTACGCTAAATGCTGGTCCCAGGTTAACAGTCTCTTAATGTTAAACTTCCGCTCCCATGAGGGATCATTCTACTCCTAGGTGTTTATCCAATAGGAATGTTACTGGATAACAGTTTTGCACGTAGTAAAATGTGGACACGACCCAAATGTAATAGATGAACGATTTTTGGTATGGCCATGCAACGTAATACCCCTCAGCGACACAAAGGAATGAACCGTTGACATGACAAGGACGATCTCGACGTCGTCAGGCTGAGAGAAGGGTGATCCTACGTACGTGAAGTTCTCGGAGTCAGCTCTGTAGCACAGCAGACCCACGCCGGGGGAGCGGTGGCTGATGGCGAGCAGGAGGGATTGCGAGGGGGCGCTTGTGAGTACGCACGGACGCGCCCGTCATCTGTAACGTGTGGATGGTTTCATGAGCTTACAAACACGTAAACATGCACACCGTATGTAAATGCACGCCGTGGAAATAGGCAGTTTATTCATACCAGCCGGAACTAACTTAGGCTGTTAGACGGACAGTGTACAATAGCATGGCGTGACGGCGCTCAGAGACGGACCCATGGCGTGACGGCGCTCAGAGATGTACCCATGGCGTGATGGAGCTCAGAGACGGACCCATGGCCTGACGGCGCTCAGAGACGGACCCATGGCGTGATGGCGCTCAGAGACGGACCCATGGCGTGACGCCGCTCAGAGACGGACCCATGGCGTGATGGCGCTCAGAGC
>NW_006197981.1:849992-867730 GCF_000334495.1 Tupaia belangeri chinensis | reverse complement strand
GCTCCCTCCTTGGGTTATGCTTTTGAAATTCATTCGTGTGTCACGAGTCACTGGTTGGTTCTTTTTTATGGGTGACTACACACTTTATGGCTAGGTCACAACTTGACCACTGCTTCACTGGTCGACTGATGTTCCTTCTTTTTCTGATTTAGGGACCTGATGACTAGGTCTGTCTTGAACATCCATGTGTGTGGCTCTGATGGGTGTTCACATGGTTAGATCTTGACACCCTGAGAGCAGGCTACTGTGGTGGATGGGGGTTTCTTTAACCTTATTTTAAAGGTGCCTGCTTTGAAGTGGCCATACCGGTTGCATCCCCACCAGTCTGTGAGTCCGGCGCTCTCTGCCACGGCTGTTCTCGAGGGTTCTCCTGTCCCTTGCTGTCAACACCGCGATCGCCTCCCGCACCGGACCGTGGCTGCCCCGATGGGAAGGCAGCAGCGTCCCACTGTGGCGCTGGCTCGGATTTCTCCGGTGATGATTTATTTCCAGCAGATGCACGTGGCCATCAGACATCCATGTTTCCCCTTGGGCGAAATGTGTCCTGAGTTATTTGCATGCTTCTTACTGGGTGATTAGCGGAGATTCGGACATTCGGGATGTAAGTCCTGTCTCACATCATTTCTCTGCAAACACTTTCCCTCACAGCCTGGCTCATCTTCTCATCTCCTTATTCTTTTTTGAAGAGATAATTTTTTTTTATTTTGGTGAAATTTTATTAATCACTTGTTTCTTCAATGTTTCATGACACTTGTGTTTTATCTAAAAAAATCTTGGCCGAACCTGTGGCTAGAAAAGACTTCTTTTACAATTTCTTCTAGACTATATAATTTAGGTTTTAAATTTAGGGCTATGGTCCTTTCTGAGTAAATTTTCGAGTACGGTATGTGGTAATGGTTGAGTTTTATTTATATATGAATGTCTTTTTTTTTCTAGCACTGTGTCCAAAAAGATTATCCTTTCTCTACTGAATTACTCTGAAGTCCTTGTCTAAAACCAACTGAATATATGAGAGGAGGGGAGACACAGAGAGAAAGGGGGAAAGAGAGACTGCCACGTTCCATTGATCAGTTGGGTCGTTGGAAAAGCGATGGTGTGTTTTCTATGCAAAAATGCATCGTGACTTTTTTGACAAACCAATATATCCTCTTTTTGATAAAAATTGACAAAAATTGTATCTATTTTGAGTATACAACATGACATTTTTAAATACGTATTCATTGTAGAATGCATCTACTTTTTTTATAAAAATTGTCAATTTTGTATTTTAGTACCAATTATAATTTGTACATATAATCTCATTATAAATGCCAATTTATTTCCCCTGGGCATATAGATTGCTTAAATTTATACTGAGGAGTGCATTGAATCAAAAGACAATTTTGGAAAGAACTGACTTCTAAATAATGCAAAATTTTTGACCCATAAATAAGGTAGATAATTTCACTTATTTATATCTTTATTTTTCAAGAATAATTTGCTTTTTAGCAATAATTCTTTGTATATACAGATACAATCAATTTTCCTATCTTTACCATAAATTCTGTGCTTTTGCTTAGCTTGCTCGTCATCAGATTGAGTGGAGAGCTATCAACTTCAGTAATATCTTCCAAACCAACTTGGAGCTTTCCTCTTGTTCTCTTCCCATTTCAATGTCTCCTTTTGTTACCTTCCTACTGTGTATTTAGCTGTCTCTTCTTCTGGTATTGAGGTGTGGCCGAGGCCACTGTCTGGAGAACGTCCCTTGTTTTCTAACATAAACATTTGGAGCTATAAATTTTCCTCAAGTGCCATTTTCGCTGTGTCACACACATTTTGATATGTTGTGCTTTCTTATTTATTCCATTGTAATTTCTTTGTCCAATAAAAGAAATATTTAATCATTTCAAAGTTCCTGGATTTTTATTTATGTAGTTGGTCCTGCTTTTTAATTCCGTGGTGGCTAGGGTCACACCAGAAACCCCTTCCTCTGCTGAAGTGTGTCTCGTATCCCTCACGGGCTTCTCTCGGTGAATGTCCCCCTGGGTTAGAAATGACGTGGCTCTGCTCTGGTGGTTGGTGTCTGCAGGCGCTAAGCGTCCTGCGTCTCTGTGCCTGCCGCCTTCTTTCCCACTAGGTCACTTAATAATATTAATCATACTTAATTTGAAGTCCTGGCTTGAGGAGCCCAGCATGGAGGCCACTTCTGAGCCTGGCTGTCTTTAAGCAGTTAATTACGGAGGTGGTACACTGTCCATGAACACGCATCAGCTTCGTAGCAGCTCCAGAACTGAACAGGTCCCCCTGACTCAGCAAGCACGAGCCCTGTCACATTCGGAAACATGTTAAGTACATATAAATGATACCGGTTCTCTCCACTGGCTGTGTCCTCAAGTTCTGATCTGACTCCAGACATGCAGAATGCCAGACGCAGCTGCCTCTGCTCGAAACTTTCTCACGGAGCAGAGGTCTGGCCTTCGAACTGGCGAATTCTGCCCGAGCTCCCACACGGGGCATTTACTTGGGCTTGTTGCTCCTGCATGGAGTCGGCTTTGACAACTGTTTATTCTCCTGACCGAAGTGCGGATGACACCGCAAGTGCCGTGACCGCGAGTCTCTGCCGGGACGGTGTTGGCTGCAGCCCTTCCTCCTGGGCTGCCAGCGTCCCTCGTACTTGCCCATTTCATTTTATTCTTCCAACCGACTCTCAGCAGGACAAGCCGCTATGATTGCTACTGCCCGTTAGGCGAGCTCTACAAAGCAGACGAATGTGTCCGTGCCGTGAGTCGGAGTTCTGCTGTGTGGCCTCTGAGCGGCAGTCAGAGGACGCTGTGGAGTCAGAGCAGTGGCTGGGGTGGCAGCGCTGTCGCCTCCCTCCTCCGTGACAGCCCTGGAAGGGGCTCTGCGTCAGTGTCAGCTCCGACTTAACCCGACGGCGGCATGACATCTGGCTCTCTGTTTTGTTTTCTCTTTTCTTTCTTGAAATACTCTGAGTATTTTAGAATCGTCCATCCCTCATCGCTCTCTAGTTCAGAAGGGGATGGGTTGAGATTAGTTAAAACATAAAGTCAGCTAAAAATACAGGCATTATAGGGACACGTCCTTCATAGCTCTCGATGGCCTTGTTCTCTTCTTGAAGAAAACAACAATGGTCCAAAGTGAAGCCAAATGGACATTCCATTAGCACCCTAATTCTTAAGGTGCTAGAGATACAGAAAAGACACAGATTTGGTCACCTGCAATGTGACTCTGAAGCAGGGACAGACCGGTTCAGTCAGCAGTTCATACTGAGATTACACTTCCGTAGAGCTGCCGCGTTTTCACCCTGGGGAGCAGGTTAGTGCCCAGAACCCTGGGAGGGAGTCCACAGGCCACACGTGAATAAGTAACAGCACACACACTCCTGAGGAGTATACTGACAGTTGTATAAGGAAAGTCGTGGGGAGCAGTAGTTTAAGACCTGTCAGAGACCGCGGTCATTCCCCGCCCTTATAAACCTCTGCCAGGCGCAGCCGCAGGCTTCCTGAATCGCACGTCTGCAGTGATTCCCAGATTTGCGTAATTTCCCATACAAGCCCTTGAACGAGGTAGGAGACAGGTGCCTCGAACCTATTTCAACACCCATGTTTCCTCAGATGCCTGCCCACTAGCAGTGTGTCCCGCTGCTAGTCAGATTGCTGGGAATCCGGAGGTCCAAGCAGGGTTTTATCAAGATGCTTGCAAATTCTCGTGTTGGTCCACACGCTTCATGTCACCGTCGCTCCTGCACAGGGGTGTCAGGACGGGAGAGCAGAGCATGGGGGGCTGGGGTCACACTCTCTCGTGGACTTATCTGTCTCCTGCTTCAGACGGATGGCAGAGTCACATCGCGGGTGACCAAATCTGTGTCCTCTCTGTGTAGCTAGCACCTTACGAATTCTCTTTTCATGCATCTTTAAAACTCACTGCAGCCAAGATTGCACAAAGCATCAACTGTCTTATACTGCTTGGCCTCTAGGAGACTTGAGCCCAAATCTGGATATCAAAATAAAAGGAATATTCAGAATAGATGTGCTACCAGTCGGAGCTGAAAGTCCTTGCCTTGAATCCCGGACTGAGAGCTCCATCTGCCCTGGAGTCAGACCGTGCCATTAGCTCTTCCTGTGTCTTCCTCCTCGCCTGCTTCCGGTCCTCCTCCAGGGACCCAGAATAACTGCAGCCATTGTCAGAAAACATAAGGGGACTTCAGAAAGTTTGTGCAAAAAATGGAACTTAGGTGCAAAAACTTTTTTAATTTTTGTATTTTTTTAATGACACACATTTTCCATGAACATTTTGAAGATCCCAGGTATAAACTCCTGGTGGCCATCAAAAAATGAAAAGAACCAATGAGCAGAGCGTCTGGGATAGACCCATCCTTGGGCAGTCAGAAGCATCCACAAACATCCGTAGACGGTCCCTGAGCCCGGAAGTCACAGGAGCCCTGGACAGCGGCGTCGGCCGCGTAGGCTGTCCGTGTCAGTCTGTCCTATTGACATACCTGGATTAATCCTTCACTATTTGGCCATGCAGATAGAGCATTCTTCTAATATCCGTGTCTTCGAGCACCTCGAAATACCCTTCTGTAAGGACTGATCCTCACCCTGTCTCCAACACTTAGGCCCTCCATCACCCCAGTAACCAGCACCGTGGTCCTCAGTGCCAGAAACCACGCAACTGCCCCTCTCCTCCCACCTCCTGACAGGGACACTTCAACGCTGCGCGACTTTCAGGAAACCCCGAGGGAAGGAGCGCTATTACACGCACAGTGACTGAGAATTGGCAGCGAGCGAGGAGACAGGGCGTCATTTGACACAAACACCTGCTAGGCCAGACTGAGTATACCTGAAGGTGCCTAAATTAAAGTTTTCATTGCTAAGTAGAAATTGGAGCTCATAAAGAAAATTAAATTTTGTTTAGAATATTTTGGTTTAGGGACCAGCAGTTAGCGTAGTGGCTGTGTTGCTGGACTCCCATGTAGTCGACCGTGGTTCGAGTCCCGGACCCGGTGGCTTAAACTCACTCTGAGTGTGTGTGCGTGTGTGCCCAAGATCCCGAGAGGAGAATGGAGGAGAAGGTACTGAGGCATGGACATCTAACCTGGGGGGTGATTTCTCGCTTTCTGTCTGTCTGTCTCTCTGTCTGGCGAGCGTACACGCCCTATAGCAAAAACCTCTCAAAAAAATAAAAAGAAAAAGAATATTTTGGTTTAGTACACATCTGTTTTGACATCATCTCAATGAGCTAATTGGACAAGATAACCCAGGTTCCCAGCTATCACCTCCATCAGCTACTGATGGGCTACGCCAGCCTTCAGAGACCCCCGCAGCATTGTCTCAAACTGGGAACGTAAACAAGAAAGGAAAGAGACCCGGATGGATACACGCTGCCAGTGCTCTCCTCACAGCTCTCAATGTGTGAGACAGTCAACCCGACACGAAACCCCAACTTTGCCTCACACGGGGACCCTGAAGTCGGGGCAGAGGCTTCAGTTCACTGCGTGTTCGATCCAGGTATCCACAAGGTATCACATGTTTCCAGATTAAAAACCCGTTACAACTCGAGAGTCCACACGGACACTGAGACCCAGAGATGGCATTATTACGTAGCTGTTCTTCAGCCCAGCTCTAAATCCTGTCCTCCCTGATGCATCGCTGTCACACAGCCCTTCCAACTGTTCCTTGTTTTCTTTCCTAAATCCCGTTTCCCCCGGTGTCAGGACTTTAGCTTCTTTCCAAGCTTGCCCCTGGTGAGTAACAACGTTCTGCCTCACTGCTTTGGAACTCAGAGCCATGAAAATGGCCATCCCAGCACCTTCCCAGGCCAGCTTCGCAGCGTCCCCGTCCTCCCTCGGTGGTAACTGTCTCCCTCACAGCTCAGCCGCCACCCCAGGGTGGCTCCTGTGGAGCTCCTACTTCATCAGCGCTGGCCACCCTGCTCTCGGCGCCACACCTGCGCTCCGAGGGCTGGCCCAGCACAGCCTTCCCTGTCCGACGCCTCTACACCCAGACCGACAGCTCTGCCCCGCCGGGCCCCACTCACTCATCCGCGTCCTCTCCCGTCCTTTCCTCCCCTGCCTCGGTGCAGTGCACGGCGAGCCGCAAGCTCTGCACACGCGTCTCTGCCCTGCTTTCGCTTTGCGGTGTTTATCTAAAAAATTATACACTCGCTAATTCGATTATTCCTGCTCCATGTCTTTGCTCATAACGGGGCGTGTCATTAAAATAACAATGGAACCTGGCTGTTGACCTCTTTAAAAGGCTGGGAGTGGCTCTCAGACCAGCCCGAAGCTGCCATGCAGCCGCACACTAGTAGCCCTGTTTTTCCAGAGGGCGCGTGCACTTGTCAGAGAGACAGAGACCGAGGGGAGAGGAAGGAGCAGCGGCAACGGGCACTGTCACGCTCCCCCGCCCGCCTGTCAGGACTGGGGCGTGCACGTGGGCGTCCCGGGTGTCCTGCACGCGACTGTGCAGTCCGCCTTGTGGGGCCGCCCGGGACCCTGACCTGGACGCACAGCCAGCCCCACACGCAGTCACAGCGAGCTCCTGGTGGCAGTTACTGCAGAGTTCCGGGACCCACACCGGACGAACGCCTAGAACACGTCCGATGACGGCAGGTGCTCGATTAGCGACCAGATCCGCGACGTTCACACCGACCTTCTGCCTCCATGCAGAATTCTTGTTCAATTGCCAGAGGGCAGGTAGCCCCAGCAAGCTGGGAAAGAGAAAGAGAGAGAGGAGCAGAGAGAGAGCGCGCCCCTCAAAGGGTGTGGTCATGCTGCACTTCTTTTCACTCCACTTCTTCCCATTCGGGTTTTGGGCACACATACACACGTGCCCGGGACGTTTTGTGAGCAGCCAGGCTGGGATTCAAACCGCAGTTAGCCAGGTGGGGTCCGATTCCCAAGGCACAGTGCTTAACCTCTGCACCACAAGGCTGGGCCACAAGTTCTATTTTTAAAAAATAGTTTCCATGACTTACGTAGAGAATAAGATTCTTTCCTCCCCCTAATGTCAGCACTTTAAAAGTAACTAATCAATTATTATATTTGAATTTGACCAGAGGAAAACAGCGAGAGGGCAAGTGAGAAAGCAAGCCTCCACCTACTTTCACTCACGGATGGTACAGATGCGCCTTTGTGGCAAGGGTGAGTCATTACCCGTAATACTGACGGTGCAAATAGTTACTAACTTGCTCTTCATTCCAACTCTCACCGCTGGGACTTGGCGTCCCGCTCCACACTGCAGTTAGCGTGAGCTCAGCCTTACACGGTTCGTAGTGGAGAACAGGGGGCTGAAGAGTGCCAAAGACTCGCCCGTTAGCTGTGACCCCTCGCGCCCTGGGGTGCAAGGTGTGGCTTTATAGCCACCGTCATTAACAACGCTGATGTGACATTAGCAAACACTGATCCAGAATTCCAGTGTTAAACCGTCACATCTAATTAATTTTGTCATTATTTTTCAGATTATCAATTCAGATTAGACTTAATGACAAAGACTAATTGAGTACTACTTAGGATTTTCAAAAATTACAATGAAACAGAGACCGTGTCTGAGATGTAAGGGTGACAGTGAGAGGAGCCCCCATGGAGGAAGGTCTGGGGAGGGTCCACGCAGGCACGTCAGGAGCAAGGGAGGGTCACCCAGTGTTTTTGACGCCAAGGACTCGAGTTTTCAGAATAGTCTGTTTCAAAAGGAAATGAGCGCAGATGTGGTTATAACTTAAATACGAGAAGAGTCCGCTGGGATTCCTGCCCCCTTTTGGTGACGTGACAGGACTGCGATGCAGCCGGACCTCGGTGCCAGGGTGCTGTGTGGGCTACCAGTCCCTCTCAGTCCTGTGCTCGCACCGCGTCGGGGCTTCGTCTCACTATGTCTGTGGACATTAGCATGAAGTCAGTGTAACCGTAGAGTATTTAGAAATTAACGTTAGAATACTAGACTCCGAGGCAGCCTTGCTGAGTAGAGTTGATGGTGACAGCGGGACGCCGACAACGTCACACACTCTCCGATTACTTCTGAGTATCGCACCTGTGATGCATTTCTTCAACCTTGCGGGCTCTTCCCTGAGCTGGAGAAAGCCTCTCTGAGTAGCAGCCACCTCCTGGGCGGGCGGGCAGAGGCGCTGAGGCCTGGTAACGTGGAGGCCATGAGGAGGGCTGGACAGGGCTGGACAGGGCGGCCCTGCACACGCGGCCTGGGCCACCCAGAGGGCAGCAACACTGAGCTCAGGCCGTGAGACCGGCCATGCTGCAGCCGATTTGAGAGCCCTCATGTCCTCTGAGGTCCAGGGTGAAGCAGGCTGGCCCAGGGAGGCATGCTGGGCTCCGACGCAA
Source organism: Tupaia belangeri chinensis (assembly GCF_000334495.1). NCBI lineage: Eukaryota > Metazoa > Chordata > Mammalia > Scandentia > Tupaiidae > Tupaia > Tupaia belangeri. The sequence goes on along the minus strand of NW_006197981.1, from coordinate 859,398 downwards.
GTCCCAGGTTTGAGGGTCAGGCTTCCCGGCCACACTCAGACAGGACAGAGGTGTGGCCCATCGCAGTCCCTGCAGGTGGGACCCGGCCCCCAAGGGTTTCCTGAAAGCACTCCAGGAAGCCTGCAAGCATGGTGGGCTAGCCCGCTAATGGTTCTTGATCCTTGCGCCTTGTCCTTGGGATGGGATGCCAGAGCGGGGATCCAGGGAGCCAGAGCCCTCTGATGGCCCGGCAAGGGCGGCCCCTCCAGCCTGGAGCGCAGCGTGCCCTGAGAGCCCAGAGGCCGGATAGACAGGAGGGCTTAGGACTGGTGTGTGTGGGTCCCTGCACTAAGGGATGCAGCCAGGACTGTGGAACCCGCACTGGCAGGGGGGGTCAGTGGTTGGGGACCTGCAGACCACTGGCAGAGCCGGCGTTCATGGTGGGGCGAGGCGTTCTGTGCCAGCAGTGGCTATGGCAGCCCCAACCCACGTGGCTACTGAAATCCAGCCTGGGCTTCTAGGACTCGGTTTTCATTTTATATTGTTTTATTAATTTATTTTTTTAGAGAGATTTTTGCTATAGGGCATGTGTGCTCACAGGAGAGACAGAAGTGAGAAGTCATCCCCAGGGGAGATGGCCCCGGGGAATCCCTTCTCCAGTCTCCTCTCAGGATTTTAGCACGCACACACACCCAGCGTAAGTTTAAAGCCACTGGGTCCGGGACTTGAACCGCAGTCAACCAAGTGGGAGTCCAGCGATGTAACCCTTACACCTGTTAGTCTCTATTTTCTACCATTTGAATTCTTCCTACTTGGAGTAGCTGCACAGGGCAGGCAGACACCATGTGGGCAGGCCGTGGAGTTAGGGCTGACTGTACCCCAGCCATGGATAAGAGGCCCTTGGAGTGGGGGTTTCACTGCTCAGTTTCCCCCGCTTTATCCGAAGTGTGAGGATGCAGAGCAGAACGGACTGTGTGGCAAGCCCACCTGCTTCACCACTCTCTTCTCTCTGAAACATCTTTCCCTCCCAAACCTCACAAGGCTCAGGGCTGGAGGCAGGGACAAGTAGAATGGATTTGTATCTGGAGGCTGTGACAGCTGATGGCATTTTTAAAGGAATTATTTGTTTAATTTTGTTGTTATTTTTAAATTTGACCAGAGAGAGAGAGAAAGCAAAGGTGAGAAAGCAAGCTGCCAGGTCCAGATCTCGAACCACGGCTGGCCACTGGGAAGTCCAGGGCCTTACCCACCACGCCACCTGCTGGGCCAAAGCTGATGCTGTTCTCAACATGGGGAAGCCACAGGAAGGGCCAAGAGTTTGCAGTTACTCTTCCTCTTCTCAGCGGCCACATCACGGCTGACGCCCTCTTCCAAAGCCTGGAGAGCTGGAGTCTTGTCATCCTGAGCTGTCGCCGGCTCTGCAGGCCCGCCTGGCCGTCCTGAGCTGTCGCCGGCTCTGCACCCCCATCTGGCTGGAAGTCCTCACCTTCCCTTTGCAGAGCCTCTTCACGCTGCACGGGGCGCTGTTTGCGCATGCAGTGCTGTGTACAGGAAATGCACTAGCAGCCCAGGCAGAGCAGTCTGGACAGAGGCCTTCTTTCCAAGCCACTCTGCTCAGGGAAAGCGAGTGTCGATCAGTTGCTAGCCCATGGGTTTCTTGCAGAGGTGGGAAAGTGGGATTTGGGAGCAGGAAGGAAGTGTTGAAGGCGCGGTGAGCAAGGATCGCCCACGTCGCGGGAAGCCGTTCAGTCCCCCTGGGCCGACGTTCTCCAGTCCAGCGGACCTGGGAGAGCTCTGCCCGGCGGCATCCTCGCCCTGGCAGCGCAGGAGGGCCCCGCTATCAGGCCCTTCGCCATGACAGGCTGGGTAGCCGCTGGATTCGGAAGACAGAGAATGACACCAGGGTTTGTGCCGCGTGGAAAAGATACATGGTTTAAGGATGACGGCAAGGCTTAGCGAAAACGGGAAGAGAGCTGTGCCGTTTCTGGTTGGAGGAGACTGAGGGCCACACACACACGGGGGAGGAACCGGCTGTGGGGCCGGCCACCTTCAGCCTGGATGCCGCAGCAAAGTCGCACGAGTGCGGGGGTGCAGGACGGGGCTCTGGAGCCTGCGGCGAGCCCACGTCCTCGGTCGTTTCTTGACGCATAACTACCATGTTTCCTGAAAAGCTACTTTTCTAAAAAATTTCGTTTCTTTTTTATTAAGTAGATTTATTTACAGAACTTTTCATCTTTTTACAGTGGTTAGATCTTATATAAGAAGGTTTTAGTTTTTTTCCTTCTTTTTCATAGTTAACAGTGAGATCTTTCTTGCTTATTTTTGTAAGAAAATATGGACATTAATTTTACTTATTTTCAAACATGTTGATTTTTGTTTTCTGTTTACATTGTTCCTGTTGTTTCCTCGCATACTCTTACCCTCCTAACTTTTTACTTTAACCATTTTGTTAATTTATTTTCATTATTTTAGTTTACCAGTAAAATTATATGTACATATATACCCAATAAAGATCTTGATGTGTACACAGGCAGTTTTTAAAAACATGTATCATTCTTACTTTTGTATTTTGTAATTTTTTTTTTGGATTTTAACTGTTTTATTCTTTGACCTACCGTTTATCTTTTTATTTTTTAAAAATTATTTATTTAATTTTATTTATTTATTCATTTATTTTAATTTGACCAGAGAGAAACAGAGAGAGAGAGAGAGAAAGTGAGAAAACAAGCCACCAGGTCTGGGACTCAAACCGTGGTCGGCCATGTGGGAGTGTCCAGTGCCTTAGCCACTATGTCACCTGCTGGTCCCTGACCCACCATTTATTTACGACACTGTTGGTTCTTTACAAATATACAAGTTGTTTACTTTCTTTTTAATTTTACATAAAGTCCCTCCTCATGATGTATACAATATATATTTTTAACAGACAATTTTACATTTTTTCCATCTGTCAAATGGTCCTGCCCCTCTGCTCACACCCACCCTCCAGCAGCACTCCCTCCATCCGCTCTCACACCTTACAGCCTCTGCATCCACAGCCAACCTCTCCACCATCTCACCTTCAGGTCTCCCAGCCTCTGTGGAAGCACTCAGTATAGACCAAGTGGGGATATACAATGTCAGCCCTTCCATCTCTGGCTCACTTAGCTCAACATTAAGTGCAAGTGTCTTTCTGACTGAGTGTTTTCTTATTCTTTGAGTAAGTACCAGGATTAGGATTACTCTATTTGTAAGTTTGTAAGGAACCTCCATATTGTTTTCGACAAAGGTTGTACTAATTGACGTTCCTCCCACCAGTGTGAGAGGCTTCCGTTTTCACCACAGCCTTGCCAGCATTTGGCATTCTTTATTGTTTTGATCCTAGCCTTTCTAACTGGGTTAAATGGTATCTCACTGTGGCTTTTCCTTTGCATTTTCTCATGACAAGAGATGTTGAACATTTTTTCATATGCTTCTTGGCCATTTGTAAGTCTTCTTTAGAGAATTTTCTATTCAATCCGTTGGCCTATTTTTAATTTGGATTATATACATTTTTATAGGTGAGTTACTTGAGTTCCTTATATATTCTGAATATCAATTCCTTGTTTGAGGAATAATTTGTAAATATTTTCTCCCATTCCCAGAGTTCTCTTTTCTCTCTAATTATTGTTTTATTTTCTGTGAGAAAGATTTTTAGCTTGATGTAATGCCACTTGTCTATTTTGGGGATTATCGTTTGTGCTTTCAGGGTCTTATTTAAGAAACCATTGCCTACTCCAATGTCTTCAAGACTTTCTCCCTATGTTTTCTACTAGTAGTTTTATAGTGTTTGAGGTTTGTAAAGCCTCGAATTTTTTATCCATTTTGAGTTGATTCTTGTGAGAGATCAGAGTCCAATTTCATTTTTCTGCAAGTAGAGGTCCAGGTCTTCCAGTAGCATTTGCTGAAAAGACTCATCTCTCCACTGCACCGTCTTGTGCCCTTTGTCAATGTTCAGTCCGCTATGGGATTTGGGGTTATTTCAAGATTCTCTATTCTGTTCAATTGTCTGTGTCTATTTCTGTGCCTATGCTATGCTGTTTTGATCACCATCACTTTGTAATATATTTTGAAGTTGGGTATTGAGATGCTTCTATTTTGCCCTTTTACACAGTATTACCTCGGTGATATGGGGTCTTTTATAATTTCAGACAAATTTTATAATTGTTTTTTCTATTTCTGTGAAAAATGTCACAGGCAATTGGATTGGAAGCACATTGAATATGTAGATTACAAGCCGTTTGATTTTTATATTGCAGTTTGCTAACTGTATTTCTTCTGAGCAATGATGTACAAGCTATGAAAATTCTGCAGCGTTCAGTGCTGAGTTTTGTGTATTTGGGGTGTATCTTGGGAGGAAAACACATTAGCTGACACGGATCAGACACGACACTCTTCATTATATCAAGTTCATTAATTTTACCCTGAACTTAAAGGGCTTCCCTTTTGGCTCAGAGCTGCGACTAAATCTACTGTTTCTCATTCAAGCTCCCGAGCCACTCTCTTGTATCGGCCTCATCGTTCTGGGGCAAGTGATCTCAGGGCCTTTATCACTTCGGTCACTTTTACAACTTCTGGACATTTCCTCCTCATTTTATTGCCCAAGAAGCATAACCTTCAAACATTTTACAGAGGACATCAGACTTAACAATTTTACGGGGATGAAAGCTAACACATCCCACACCAAACTCCCTCTTGAGCCGTGTTCCCTTCAGGAAGATTTGACCCCTGCTTCTCCTCGGCCCTGGGAGCTCCAGAGGGCCTCCCTGGATGGGCACTGGCAGCTGTCACGCTCAGACAGCATGAGCTCCTGGGCTCTGCTGGCTCCTGCAGACGAGGTCTTTGTTCTTGCTGCCAGCTCAGCAAAACCCTGAGGTAGCAGGACCCTGTGGGAGCGGGCACTGCTCAGCTTCCGGCGACATCCTCCTCCCCGTGTCTCTATTCCAGGAGGGAGTGGGGCCCCCATTTCAGTTTGAGTCGAGGGATCCGGGCTCTCAAAACCTCCACAGAAGCCATCACTTAGCCTCAAAGTCCTACACTTTCCAGTAATGAGACACACAGGCCCCAGAGAGAGTCTACAATACTGTGGAAGAGGACAACATACGGGGAGAAAAGGAAAAAAAGCAAGATCTGTGTTTAAAACAAAAATCAGATTAAATTGGAAAGAGTAAGGCCACATGGAAAGGTGATGTTTTAATGTTCTATATCACTCACTATTTCTTTACTTTTTTCTTTCCAGTGCTCATTTATTAAATGTCTTCCATATGCAGAGACTTGCAGTAATTAAAAATAAAGTATTAGTTGAATAAGATAATTGACCCAGTATAGTAAGCACCCACGTGCTTTTTAAATGTTAATTATTTCCTTTGGGGCTGTGGATATTTGCAGAGGCACAAGTTATATTCAGACTAAGGTTGAAGGGGGAGAGGGAGAAGGAACAGGGAAGAGGGAACCTTGAGTTAGCCTTTCGGAGCAGGGACGCCATCTCTGCACTGAGGGGACCTGTCCTGGGCTCCCGCTGGCTGAGCCCCAAGCTGACCTGATCGCTGCGGTGCTGCCCTGTCTGAGATCAGAGATCGGCCTCTTCTCCGCCTCATCTGCTGGTAATTTATTCCTTGAAAGGAACAGTGAGTGAGTGAGGCCCCAAACAACAATCAACAACAAAGACTACTCCTGTCCTGCATTTTAAATAGACACACTTTAATGAAGGGAAATTAAAAAGATTCAGGTGGCATTTTAAAATAAAATGAAAACGCAATCAAACAAGGATTATACCCAAGAAGAATGCCTTGCATCATGGCTTTTATAGGCAGTTAGTGACTAGCTGGAGGAGACTGAAGGCATCGCACACCATATGGCAGGATAAATATGGCTTACTTTTCAAAATTGCATCCGAGTCACACAGTGAAACATCGAAGCTCTGTGCTTCTAACGATTCAGCTGTGCAGGTCCTGAAGCTTTTGCAAGTTTCATTGTAACCACTTGGAGGTAGTTGGAGACATAAAATCTATTATTAGAAGCAGAATATCTGGGACCAGCAGGTGAGGCGGCACGGTGGTTAAGGCACTGCACACCCACATGGCCAGACACAGTTCAAGTCCTGGACCTGGTGACTTGCTCTCGGGGACCTGTCCTGGGCTCCCGCTGGCTGAGCCCCAAGCTGACCTGATCGCTGCGGTGCTGCCCTGTCTGAGATCAGAGATCGGCCTCTTCTCCGCCTCATCTGCTGGTAATTTATTCCTTGAAAGGAACAGTGAGTGAGTGAGGCCCCAAACAACAATCAACAACAAAGACTACTCCTGTCCTGCATTTTAAATAGACACACTTTAATGAAGGGAAATTAAAAAGATTCAGGTGGCATTTTAAAATAAAATGAAAACGCAATCAAACAAGGATTATACCCAAGAAGAATGCCTTGCATCATGGCTTTTATAGGCAGTTAGTGACTAGCTGGAGGAGACTGAAGGCATCGCACACCATATGGCAGGATAAATATGGCTTACTTTTCAAAATTGCATCCGAGTCACACAGTGAAACATCGAAGCTCTGTGCTTCTAACGATTCAGCTGTGCAGGTCCTGAAGCTTTTGCAAGTTTCATTGTAACCACTTGGAGGTAGTTGGAGACATAAAATCTATTATTAGAAGCAGAATATCTGGGACCAGCAGGTGAGGCGGCACGGTGGTTAAGGCACTGCACACCCACATGGCCAGACACAGTTCAAGTCCTGGACCTGGTGACTTGCTCTCTCACTTTCCCTCTCTCTCTAGTCAAATTAGATAATGATAGTAATAAATTAAATGAAATGAATAATTTTTTAAAAAAGAATATCTAAGTCGCATAATTCCAGGATGATATTTTTAAGTATTTTAAAGACTCACCAAAATAAAAAACAAAAAACACCTTGTGATTCTGTCCACAAGGCAGCTCAAATAATAATCAATATTCAATCAAGCTATACCCTCCCATTAAGCAAAAGGCCTCCAGGCATCCACAGCCTTCCTGGAGCCCCGGGAGGCAGAGGGCAGGAAGCTGGCTGGTCCCAGAGGAGGGCGGGTGGAGCTGAGCACTGGGAGCAGGGCCTGTGTTTCAGGAGGACAGAGGCTCCTAGGCTAAACTGAGGGCAAAGAGGTGGCTTGTGACCTCATTTTGCTGCTGGTGCTTCAAGCCAAGGTTGACCGGTCAGTGCAATGACCCTGACCTCTGACGGCAATCTTCACAAACTGACAGCCCAGACAGGAAAGTCGCCACTGGGCTGCTAGGACCTGCCCTGGTTGAATCTGGAAAAGAAAAAGCAAATTATTTTTCTTATTCTAAGAACAGATTTTAGTCTCATATTTAGAAATTGGACAGAGAGGAAGCCCGTAAGGAGCACCCGGTACTCAGCAGCTCGGGTGCAGGGGCTGGAGAAAGGCTGGGAGAAAGTCACCCGCCCGGCCGGCCTGCCGCACATGGGCGCTGAGCCCCCACCAGAGCTGCTGGGTGGGCCACACTCCGGTGAAAAGAGCCCTTCCGATGGCCCCAGGGCATCCTGAGTGGTCTGCGTTTGCTGTCTTCCTTATGATCATGTTAGAGTTTTGATTTTGTTCTTGTTTTTCTGTAGGATGGAAGAGCGATCCCAGCCAGAGCAGAGGGCAGCTCAGATCACGTTTGTCGCACTGCCCGGTGACCGGCGCCCCACGCCGCTGCTTCCCACCCTTCTCGTCGGTTTCTCAGTGAACCCGCGTGGCAGGTGTGCTCTCACCCCGGATAACAGGCTCGGAGGGCTCGGGAGGCGGCTCAGCTCACACATGGCCGCTCTAGCTTGTCCTCCGGGCGGCCTGGCGGACGCCGCTACGTGAAATGCCGGAGGCCCGCAGCGAACCAACCGGCAGAAGTCGGGTTTACGAAACCAACACGGACAGAGCGCGGTGTGGACACGCTGCACTCCGCGTGGGAGCCGGAGGTGAAGCCATGCGCAGCACATGTGTGACGGAGCCGCGGCTACACAGATAGGCCCACAGTGTACAAAGGATTCACCTTTTATTTGGGGAGGAATAATAACCGGCGGCCCCCAGGGAACCTTCTCGGGCTTCAGTTTTAAGTGCGGATAGATAAAGCCCAGAGTAGGGAGCGCTCGGGCTGACCCTCCCCGAGGTGTGGCCGAGAGCCCGGCTGCTTCACGATGAACCCACGGGCCCAGATAACGTCCGACCATAGGGCGAGGGGCCAGTGCGTGGAGGCTGCGTGATGTGAAGACCCAGACCGCAAGGCTGGCCATGAAAGGACTGCTTTTTCTCTTTCTTCAAGTCACTCAGCAAGGCCCACCTGCAGTGACAGGAAAAATTAAAACGCACATGAAGGGCCAGTGGGGGGTGTGCAGACGAAGGCACTTTCCCACACGGCCAGCTCCACGGTTCGAGCCCCGACCCGCCACCTGAGAAGCATGCGTGCGAGTGTGTGCCCCAGATCCCAGGACGAGGATGCAGGAGAGTGTGACCCTTCGGGGAGGTGATCTCTCACTTGCCCTGTCTCCAGCAAGTGCATGAGCTCTATGGGGAAAGAAAGAGAGAAACAAACACGGAGAGGGTAGAGAAGGTTCCTTCTGCTCAATGCGGCCCCACAGACATCTGTGTCTTCAGACCACAGCAGCGTAACTCCGTGACCGCACCTTCCCTAAAAGTCAGCGACTTCTGTTTGGAGTTGGGAGCTCTGGAAAATCCGGTGTAAGAGGCTGGAGCGGCAGAGCTCCCCAGAGCGACCCCAGGCAGAAGCGATGGAAAGGCCGCAGACAGGGCTGAGAGCGGCGAGGGGCGGCGCGTACCGGCCCGGTGCCCGCTGAGGTTCGGTGTGGAACGAATTCCTGCTCTCCATGGTGGTGAAAAGAGGGCGCGAGTTCTAGCATCGCAGGAGCTGAGTGCCTGCCCTCTGAGCCTCTCACCCCGAGCGGAAACCCTCCGCATGAAGTACCGAGGACGCAGACCTGGGCGTGGTCCAGGAGATGCTGGCCCGGCAGGGGTTCTGCAGGGAGCCCCGTCCCTCACTCGTCCTTTGACACCCACACCTCGGTTCCTGGCTGTTCTGAGGATAAACAAACCCGCCCTGGCCCAAGCCCAGCCCTGTGTGGCTCCTGGCCCTCCGTGCCCAGCACCCGCCACACTGAGCCTGAGGGACACACGTCATCATGCCAAATAAGTGGAGAGGGCTCTGCAAAGCCGAACAGCTTGGACATTTTCAACTAGAGAGAGGCAGCCCGTCCGTTGTTAGGGTTATGAAGTATACTGTCCCTTCCATCCTGTCGTGCCCCGGGACTGGAGCTCTAGCCTGAAGATGCCATTGAGTCTGGGTCATTGGGTGGCTTCTAGAGCTCTGCCATTCAATGCCCGCTCGGCTAGCACCTCCGGACTCTCGGGGGTCGCAAGCTGTTACTC
>NW_006197981.1:832362-849980 GCF_000334495.1 Tupaia belangeri chinensis | reverse complement strand
GGTGGCCAATGGCCAACGGCATCGAAAGTAAGCGTTTCCTGACTGGCGGCGTGAAGACGTTCCTCGGCATCACTGACCTCCCGCGAGTCGGAAGAGACCTTGTGAAACAGCATGGTGTAAGCGTGGCTCGTGGTTCACTGCCAGGCTCAGAGGGCAGTGGGCACTTCGGACTCCATCTGCACCCTAAGCCAAACTCTCGACGGAAAGTTCGGGCCTTGCTATTTGAAATGTTCGCTGTTCACTTTGTCTCTCTGTGTTTTGCCAGCTGGCACATGTGCTTGCCAGAGAGAGACAGAGACAGAGAGAGACAGAGACGAGAAAGCACCGCCTGTGAGGAGTGGTCACGCTGCCACCTTTTCTCCTCCCTCTTCTGGATTTTGAACACACATGTACACACCTAGTATTTTCTCAGGAGTCGGACGGCGTGACCAGCCACGTGGATCCGGCAGCTTTAATCGCCACGCCACAGGCCACAATGCCCCATTGATTTTTAGTGGGGGACACTCCCGAGCCAGCTGCAGGCCAGCTCGCACTGCCGGACGTCTGAGCACACGTGTACAGACGCACGTGCATTGAAAGCAGGGCGGTGCACCTTCCTTCCGTAGCTTAAGCTAATTAAGTCTGTATTTTTAAAGACGTCCGGCTACAGATCTTTGCTTTGCACTTTAATGTGCTCTGTGTTGCAATGACCTGACGCTTTCTAAGTTAGTAATAACGTCCCAGGCCGTAACCCCGAGCCGAGGAGAGAAGGTGGGTTTGCTTTGCCAGTTTTACGCTCGCTTTCTGGGTGCCGTGAGATCTCAGTGTTCTCATCCTAAAATGAGGGCCTGGCTATCCTTGAGAAATACTCCAGTTCTAAAATTGAACACCTATGTTGAAAGCTGACTTGACATCTGGGAGCCCTGTGGCTGGTACAGGCTGTGAGAACTGCAGCCGCGGCACACCCTGCCCTGCAGCAGGGCACCGAGGACGGTCACAGCCTCACTGCCTAAGTAACTCTCTGGTTTGATTAAAATCGTATTTGATTTGATTCGCAGAGGGCACTGACCCAGGCTTAACAATGGCTCTAGAAGTGTGAGCTCCAGATGCTGGAAAGGAAAGTCTCTTACGCAGAGATCCAACAGAAACTTAATGCTTACGGAGTTGACTTATTCCTGAGAAATGTCTTCAACTCAAAGATGTAGAAAACACAAATACCAAGTGGTGACAGACAGCTTAATTTTAGTTTTCCTTTTTTCCTTATTTATGACAAGGAGCATATGTGCACACCCTGTAGGAGAGAGGGGAAGAAAAAGAGAGAGAGAGAGGGAGAGGGAGGGGGAAGAGAGGGGAAAAGAGAGAGGGAGAGATAGAGAGAAGGGGGGAGAGAGGGGAAGAGAGAGGGAGAGATAGAGAGAAGGAGAGGGAGGAGGAAGAGAGGGGAAGAGAGAGGGAGAGATAGAGAGAAGGAGAGGGAGGGGGGAGAGAGGGGAAGAGAGAGGAGAGATAGAGAGAAGGAGGGAAAAGAGGGGAAGAGAGAGGGAGGGGAGGGGGAAGAGAGAGGGGAAAAGAGAGGGAGGGGGAGGGAGAGGGGGGAGATAGAGGGGGAGAGAGAGGGGAAGAGAGAGAGATGGAGAACGGGAGAGGGAGGGGGAAGGGGAGAGAGGAGAGAGAGGACCTCCGCAGTGCCCGGTCATGCTCCGCAGGGCCTGGTCATCCTTTAAGCTCGGGCCCGTGGGATCCTTGGTGCCCGTGTAGACCCAGCGTGCTTTAGGCTGACCAGGAGGGGATTGAACCGCGGGCGCCAGTGGATCCGGCTTCCCCTGAGGAGCTGGGAGCACTGTCCCTCTGCCCCACACACAGCTTGACTTGAATGAGACGCATCAGTAGGAAGGGTGTGTGACAGAACTTTGCAGCCTCCCCAGGGAAGGTCTGCTCTCCGGAGGAGCCGCGGGGTCCCCGACAGCTGCATGTGCCCCTGCAGGAGTCCGCTCCTGGCCACAGAAGACGCACTGGAGGGGCTCTCCCGAGATGACGCGACTGTGAAATTGAACGCTCTGGTCAGGCCAGTAGCCCGGGATGAAGGCAAGTACTAGAGTCGCTAAATCTCCCCATCTAATCTCACGTCTACGCCAACGTCCTGCCTTTCAGACGGGCTAAGCTGGGAGTGACAGTGGGTCAAGGCAGCGGGTGCTGGACTCGGAGTCGGAGGCGAGATGGAAAAGCCAGGCCAAGGGTGCGGGCACCTCGGGAGGTAAGAGAAAGCGGACAGGGTCAGACTTGGAGCCGGGGGCAGCAGCCAGAAGCTCTCAGCAGCTGTTCAAAACCAGGGATGCTTTACAAGTTTGTCTTTGAGCTGGGAACAGAAAGCAGTGGCAGAAACGGTGTGGTCTGGAGGCCTGCACTGCGCCGGTCATGTCCACACGTGGGGATGTGAGGACGGTGCGCTGGAGACCAGGCTGCTCAGACAGGCAGTCAGGGCCCGCGGGGGCCCTGGGCAGAAAGCGACGGGCCTGTGCCGGCACCTGGCCGTTCTCCCACGAGCAGCCGCCGTGTTCTGCCCAGCTTCACTCTGCAAGGCTCCCTGCTTTCCGCCCCCCACTGTCTCGGGAAGCAGGACTCCCAGACCAGTGATGGAAGATGGAGCTGGACTGTGTGGCCGACCAGAGATGTCCTGGACATGGCTTCCCTGTCGCTGTCCTCAGGCTGTGTCCCAGGGGCATGGGCTACATCTCCCTGCCTGCCCCTGCTGTAGAGGTGTTGGGGACAGCTGGGGACAGCGTGTCCAGGATGTCTGCACGGCGCCGGCTTGTGTCTCAAGCTGCTGCCTGGCCTGGGTGCGGCAGCGCAGGTTTGCCCCACAAGGAGGTGACCTTTTCTGTAAGGGATACCGCAGGCCCCATAGGTGTTCTGTCTGGGATTTCTCTCTCTCTCTCTCTTTTTTAATTTACATTTTTAAAAATTTCATTTTCTTTTATACATTCAATCATATTATTTAGCTTACAAAGTAAATATTTCAACATGTGAACATTTCTCCCTAGTTCAGTTGATAAAACCTTAAAAGTATCTTCAACAGATAATACCACATTGCTTTGTCCCATTACTGCATTCTTCGCCTCACTATTTTTCTTCTAAATGTGCTTCCTCAGACCCTCCTCTTTCACACACACTGTATCTGGTATTTACACCCATTTACTGTGTTTCTATATCCTTTAGTCAATCAGTTTCAGTCACAGAGTGCGGACACGTGGTATATATTGAGTGGGGACATACAATGTCTCTCCTTCATACCCTGGCTTGCTTCACTCAGCAGCAAATCTTCCATATTCTTCCACTTTCTGTCAAAAGTTATGTATTATAGCTGAATAGTATTCATAGAGTGTATGTGCCACAGTTTTTCCATCCATTCACCTGTTCATGGGCATTTCGGTTGGCTCCATGTCTCAGCAATTGTGAATAGTGCTGCAATGAACATCAATGTGGGAGCACTTTTCTAATTGAGAATTCTTTGGTCCTTTAGGCAGATACCAAAGACTGGGTACCGATTTTCACGCCCACCAGCAGTGTAAGAGTGCTCCCCTTTCACCACACCCCCGCCAGCACTTTTTCTTTTTTTTACCTTTTTTTATTTTTTTTTAATCTTTTTTTATATACATTCAATCACATTATTGGGGAGAAATGTTCACATATTGAAATGCTCACTTTGTAAGTTTTTTTGTTTTTTTAAATCTTAGTCATTCTGACTGGAGTTTCGTGGTACCTCATTATTGTTTTTTTTTTTTTTTCCCAGAGGGCGTGCACTCGCCAGACAGACAGAGAGAGACAGAGAGACAGAAAGCGAGAAATCACCCCCCAGGGGGGATGGTCACGCTGCAATCCCTTCTCCTCCATTCTCCTCTCGGGATCTTGGGCATGCACACACACGTGCCTGGCATGAGTTTTAAACCACCGGGTCCGGGACACGAACCGCGGTCGACTACGTGGGAGTCCAGCGACATAGCCATTACGCTAACTGCTGGTTCCCCCTCGTTGCTGTTTTGATCTGCATTTCCCTTACGATGAGGGCCGTTGAGGATTTTTTCATATGCCTTTTGGCTATTCGTATGTCATCCTTAGAGAGTGGTGTTTCAACTCATCGTCCCATCTTTAATAGGGTTGACCGTCTTTTTCAGAACAGCTGTGTGAGTTCCTTGTGAATTACAAGAATATTTTCCCATTCTGAGGGGGATTTTTGTTTCTGGGACGACGAGGAGCATGTTTGGGATTTCCAGTGCACCAGGTCCTAGAATTCAAGCAAGGCCTGACTGGCAGAGGTCTGGGGAGCGTGGATTGGAGTTCTTTCTCTAAAGTGTGTTTAAGCGTCTGGCTTGGACCCGCCATGGTGCAGCGATTGCGAGGCTGGACAGTGTGTGTCAGGGTCTGACTGCGCAGAAGTTCCCGGCGGGGTCACCGTTCACTCCCCAGGTGGCAGCAAGAGGAAGCCATTTTCCTGGTTTTCCTGGTGTGGGAGGTCACTGCTGAGGAAGTACTGTGCCTGTCCTACGGCACCCTCGGGGACTGAGCGACACTGTCACCACAGCTGGATGGAGGGGTGTCATTGATCGTTATCTGGGGGAGGGGTGACCACCTTTCCAAATCTTGCAGTAAGTGAGTGAGACCACGATTCCTGCCCACCGCACCAGCCTGTAAAGTCCCCACTGACCAGAGATGTCACATGGTCTCGTTCACAGGGCAGAGGCTCAGTCTTCCTGTCACTGCAAGGACCTAATGTCCGACGATGATTTTCTGCCTCTTTTTGTTTTGTTTTTCTTTTTCTTTTCTCCTTCTCTCTTTCTTTTTTCTTCATTTTTTCTTTCTTTTTAATTGCCAGAGGGAGCATGCACTCGCTGGAGAGAGCCAGCGAGCGAGGGGAAGAGCAAGGGTGCACCCATGAGGCGTGACCAAGCCACAGTCTCTCCTCCTCCACCTCTCCCCCTTCCTGGGATTTTGGGCACACGCACACACACACACCCAGTATGCATCTCTAGCTGCCAGGTCTGGGACTCAAACCACATGGACAGCCAGTGGGATTGAGCCTCCCTAACTGCTGCACCCCCAGCTGGCCCTGAAGATGATTTGCATGGTCAAAATGCTGCCAGAAAGCTGGAGAAGCAAAGGACCACTGTGAGTCTGCTGAGCTGCAAACAGGACTGCAGGGTTTAGCACAACAACAAAACTAAACAGAAGTTACTGCTTTTGTCATGAGCAAATCCTAGAGCAGAGTAAATGTGTTCTTTAAACATGAACTAGGAGCTGGGGGGATACCACCGCCGCCAGGGGAGGACCCCGCAGTCCCATTTCCCAAGAAGCTCAGGGTATATCTTAACTCACATCAATAAACAACTGCACTACAACCAGAATGTACACACACTGAACAATAAATGAGGAACAGTGAGGGTCAGCTCAGAGTCTAGTCAGCTGGAGAAGGCACTGAGGTGCCAAGAACTCTTCACAAAGGAGCGGGAGTGACTTGGGCACTGAAAACCGACCGCCAATGACCCCAGAGCATCGAGGGGTGGGGTGAGCACGGAGGAAGGAGCGCAGGTGCCTCCTAGAGAGCCACGCCTGTCAGTGCTTCAGAGCCGTGGCAGACAGGAAGGCCAGCGTCAGGCTGACCTGGCTACTTGGTGTGTGAAGTCTGGATTTGGAACGCTCTTTTCCAAGACAGAGCTGGACAACTCCGCTGTTGGGTTTGCAGGCAGACTCCTGTATCCAGGTGATTCTCAAATGCTCCGGTTGCTCGGGGCCCACAGTCCCTCCTCCACGCCTGCAGACTCTGCTCCGCACCCGCACACCTGCTCCATGCCCAAACACCTGCTTGGCACCCAAACACCTGCTCTGTGCCTGCACACCTGCTTGGCTCCCAAACACCTGCACGGCACCTGCAGCCCTTGCTCCACACCTGCACACCTATTCCATGCCCAAACACCTGCTTGGTGCCCACACACCTGCTCTGCACCCACACACCTGTTCTGCGCCTGCACACCTTGCTCGGCGCCTCGCCCACACACCTGCTCCGCACCCACACACCTGCACGGCACCTGCACACCTTGCTCCACACCCGCACACCTGCTCCGCACCCACCGACCCTGTCGCTCTCCAGGGCAGTGTCTCCGGCAGCGCTGACGTTGTTACGGCTGACCCAGGTGTATCTGTGGGCACAGACAGCCCTGTTTTGAGACGTCTTGATCCATCAAACCTCTTAGATAACATGATATGAGGAATATTCATGAAAGTGGCAGTATGAACTAAAACCAAGGGAAGATGAATTTAAGATCCAGGAAATTGATGTTACAAACCTGAGGTAGAATGATGCAGAAGAGCTCAGTAAAAGAAAAGAACCTTTGTTGAATGGACGACACAGCAGTTAGGCAGAATTTAATAGTAGCTATGAGAACGGGGACATTTGTAAAGTTTTAAATCACAAATATGTATGATAACACATGAAGGGAAGGAACAGCAGCAAATTCTTAAAAATGTCATCGTCATTGGTGTTGACAACAGGTTAACTGGGCATGGTTCGTGCAATGAAACAACCCAGTATATCTGAAATTGCACCACGGAGGCTGGTAGGCGAACCTGCCCACACACCTGCTCTGCACCCACACACCTGTTCTGCGCCTGCACACCTTGCTCGGCGCCTCGCCCACACACCTGCTCCGCACCCACACACCTGCACGGCACCTGCACACCTTGCTCCACACCCGCACACCTGCTCCGCACCCACCGACCCTGTCGCTCTCCAGGGCAGTGTCTCCGGCAGCGCTGACGTTGTTACGGCTGACCCAGGTGTATCTGTGGGCACAGACAGCCCTGTTTTGAGACGTCTTGATCCATCAAACCTCTTAGATAACATGATATGAGGAATATTCATGAAAGTGGCAGTATGAACTAAAACCAAGGGAAGATGAATTTAAGATCCAGGAAATTGATGTTACAAACCTGAGGTAGAATGATGCAGAAGAGCTCAGTAAAAGAAAAGAACCTTTGTTGAATGGACGACACAGCAGTTAGGCAGAATTTAATAGTAGCTATGAGAACGGGGACATTTGTAAAGTTTTAAATCACAAATATGTATGATAACACATGAAGGGAAGGAACAGCAGCAAATTCTTAAAAATGTCATCGTCATTGGTGTTGACAACAGGTTAACTGGGCATGGTTCGTGCAATGAAACAACCCAGTATATCTGAAATTGCACCACGGAGGCTGGTAGGCGAACCGCCGTTAAACCAGAAGAGGCGATTAATGACTTTATTGGACCATTAAACATCTGGCTTGCTTCTGCTCCTCAATAAGCACAAACCGTTCATTAAAAACCAATGAAACATGACGGGAAAAAATCGGAGGCTTTGTTTTCTAATTCCTTTCGGTTTACCTATGGATTAGAGGATTTTATTTCCTTTTGAACTCCCATCTCCAAAAGCCTAATGAAAAGTCGCAGGCTTTTGTGAGTGATGGGAAATCCCACGCCCCAAATCAAAATCAGAAATCACAAATCCATAACTCTAGTGATTGCAAGTAACTCATGGTGTCGAAGGAGGAAGAGAAATGTCTCCTGCGATGTGCACAAGCAGCACAGCCTCTCTGGAATGTACTCACAGCTCCAGCCTCGGCACTTCTGCTAGTTAGCCGGTAAGCGACACGCTCAAGTCCCACCGTCGCCATCTGACCTGCTCGGGGACCCTGCAGGAGGAGACGTGCCCTGGTCTAGCTGTATGAGCTGCAATGGGTGGGTCGTACTCCTTAATTACACTTTCTACTCCTTAGATACTCTTACTTACTTCACATATATTAGAAATATGTGAATCAGGCTAGTATCTTGTGCATTTATTATTGAACTAAGTGACTTATACATGTGTAGTATTCTCAATTTTCACAACGAGTAAGCCATTAAACTTGCTAAAAATCATTGTGGTCTTACACAGTTGTGTTCTTTGGATGAATTTTGAAACTAAACTTAGCTTGTACTAACAGGTACTCGAGGCTTAGGTGTGTATCTGCAAGCTGGAAAGCAGCTGATGGGACTAAACCAATCAGAGTGGTCAAAGTGTCCACTCTTTATTAACTTAAAATCCCACCCATAAAGCCCTACTCCTACCAAGAGGGTGGAAACAGTACCCCAGAATTTGAATGCCCCAAGTCTACATATGAAAATGAAATTGGTAGCAAAACCGAAGACTTGTGGCCAACCTACTGATAAACAGCATGTGCTGGAAAGGAGACCCCATACGAGCTGCCGTGGTCATTGCCCACAGCGGTCACATGACAGCCACTGGGCAGAAAATGGGTATGCAATTGCAGGAGTAAGAACTTGGGGCTAAACAGAA
This sequence comes from Tupaia belangeri chinensis, assembly GCF_000334495.1. Classification (NCBI taxonomy): domain Eukaryota; kingdom Metazoa; phylum Chordata; class Mammalia; order Scandentia; family Tupaiidae; genus Tupaia; species Tupaia belangeri. Next base: position 841,632 of record NW_006197981.1, on the reverse strand, counting down.
TGAGCACTTACTATGTTACGGCTTTCTGTTCCAGCAACGTCGACGTTGCGCAAGGATAAAATGGGAAGAATGGGAAGAGCATACAGAAAACATATCTCAATTTTAGTTCCCTTTTTGGTGTGTTGGTGGTGGTAGAATGAGTGGTGGTGTGCTTAGACGGCCGTGTGGACACAAGTTTGAAGTCAGTGTACAAGTCCGGGTACTCTCAGCCTGCTGCCCACTGAGCCTAACAACCTGGGCTCACGGGAAGGGCACCGATGAGACGCCAAACGAACTGCATTGAAAGCCCTCCCTGAATGTAGAGCACTGTTGTAAGCCCGCGTGTATCTTGTGTGTGTATGCGTGTGGGCGCACGTGTGTGTGTGTGCATGTGTGTTTTAGTTCAGGGTCTTTGTTCCGTCGGTGGGAGGAGCGATCCACACCCCGGACGTGATCAGTAGCCCTCCTGCGGGATTACGATGGTCCTGAAATGCCACATCCCATCAGAAACAAACAAACAGACAAAATAAAGGGCAGCTCAGAAAAATGACTGACTCCTTACCGGGGCTGAAAGTTGCCATCCTGACCAACAGGGAGCCAGGAGTGCAAAGCCACTGACCTACCTCGGGAGCGGTTGGAAGACACCGCGACTGGCCCTGGATGGAGCAGTTCACGCTTCAGAAAAATAAGAGTTTTGATTCTATTGAAACTCATCGGATGTATTTAAATCAGTAAAAACATAAAAACATTAAGACACAAACTGAGACGTAAGAGGGTTAAGAATAAGTTCATTATCTTGGAAAAATGAAAAAATAAATATTGAGCCTTTTCCTGCCGTTCCTGGGTGAGCTGTCCCACCGGGTAACCCAATGGTTGTGAAGACAGGGACGTGTTTTCCGACGACATTCTAGCAGAGCCGCTCTGGAAGACTAGCACAGAGCTGCCACCACCTCCCGATACGCCTGTGATGGAAGCTTGAGTAGCAACAGTTACTAACAGCACGAGAGAGACGCCCAGACCTGCCCCAGGGAATTTCAGAAAGTTACAGGTCAATTCTTATAAACCTGAATCAAAGTTCCCTAAGGAAAACATTTGCAAAGTGAACCCAGCATAATTTTTAAAACCGTATCATCACATTAAATAGTGCGTCTTCCAGGAATCCAACGTTAGCTTAGAGTCTTAAAAAGTCACGCTAACGTCCGTAACAGTAACACGACAAAGCAGGAAGCACACGGTCATCGCAGCCTCTCCTAAACCAGGGCTGGGGGAAACGCCCGCACATCCTGGGAGCGATCGAGCTAAACCGTCGAGGGGCCTCTGCTTGTTTTTCTGAGTCAACTCCGTTTTATAGTCAAAAGGTTATAACGAAACAAAGGGAAGACGATCCCACCCAGCACACGTGGAGATTTCTGTCCTCCCGCGGCTTGACGGTCCCCATCGCGTGCTTCCATCCCGTCCCCTCCCCTCCCTCATGCTCATGCACGCGTGTGCGCATTTGGGGGTGTCAGCAGTATCTCTGTGATACTTCTCACAGCTCCGACTGCAGCGAGGGAGGTTCCCCGGGCTGTTTCTCTGCCGCCTGGTCCCCTGCAGAGTGCCCCGCGCCTTCCCTCTGCAGTCACCACTGTGTGACCCGCTGCTAGCTGACCCGGGGGCACCTTCCCTATTAAGGTTCTCGGTCTCACGCGCACCAGAAGCGGCCCTGGGTGTCCAGCTCGTGCATCGGGACTTTGACCATCAGAGGCCCCGTGTAGCTCCCGCTCTGGGTCTCCACTGCACGCTCGGAGCCCCCTGCTTCCCTCGGAGTAGCAGCCGTCCGCGCCTTCGGTTCCTCCGTGGTGAACGCCACCTTTCTGTCCTGAAGGGTCTGCGTCTGTCGTTATGTCTGATTGAGTTCGGAACACTAGGCGCTGCCGAAGCTGTGACAGTTCCCCCGTAGCTTCTGAGAGTCCGTAATTCCCACGTGAGGCGTCCTTTATCATCAGAGGCACTTCCCAGACGTGAGCCCCAGGCGTGAGGCACCGCGGCCGGCCTGCGCCGTCACGGCTTCATCGTGGAGCACGTAACAAAGCACAGGTGTTACCTGCCATCACTCAGCGGGCACGTGCCTCTCCACGGTCCTGGTCCTGCCGGGCCGCCCTCCCTGTGGCTCAGCGGCGGTGATACCGGGCGGGGTCCTGTGTGAGTGGGTGGCAGCGTACTGTCTACACCATGGGCCTTTGCACAAACGTAGGTTTGGAGCTTGGAGCTGCTTTTCCACGTGGTAGGCGTGTGCCCTGCCCGTCTCTCCTGCTGCCCGCTCAGGGTGCCACCGAGAGCGTCGCCACGCGTGTGTCGGTCTGTCCGTACTTTGTGAGGTGCGTGTCTCGGGGCGGGAACGTGTAATCCTGGGGTGGGGGCGTGAACTTCCTCCCGGGAGACACGGCCCAGCATTTCTGAAGTGGTGACCGTGCTGACGCCCCGCGTCCTCGCCGGCACTCGGCGTGACGGCCCTGCCCCAGTCAGCGTGGCCTGTACTTCGCACTCGCCATGTCCCCTCCACGGCTCGGCAGCCAAGTCCCGGCCTCCCCCCTCTGCTTGAGATTATCGCCCTTGTTCGCCAGTGTCCCCCAGGCTGGGTGAGAGTCTTCATCGGAAATGTGCACTGCAGGCACAGTCTTTAAAAAGAAACAAGTTTATGTTAGATTTTTTCCCCTAAGAACGTTATCTTTAATGATGTTCTTAAGTGGCATGGTTCTCAACTTTCCCTTTCCCTTTGTGGAGGTGGGGAGCAGAAACGAGGCTGGCGTTTCTGCTGACCTGTGCGGCCTCCTCAGCTTTCCCTAGCAAGTCCCACCTCAGGGCAGGGGCTCTGGAATTCGCTCACTCGCCTTCGTCTCCGCAGGTGACAGTCACGTCTTCTTCCTCATGCCCTTGTCTGCTGCCTGCCATGACATTGGCAGCGAACCGCACTGTCTTTGATAGAAGTTCCGAGAGCAGAGGCCCCTCGACGGTTTAGCTCGATCGCTCCCAGGATGTGCGGGCGTTTCCCCCAGCCCTGGTTTAGGAGAGGCTGCGATGACCGTGTGCTTCCTGCTTTGTCGTGTTACTGTTACGGACGTTAGCGTGACTTTTTAAGACTCTAAGCTAACGTTGGATTCCTGGAAGACGCACTATTTAATGTGATGATACGGTTTTAAAAATTATGCTGGGTTCACTTTGCAAATGTTTTCCTTAGGGAACTTTGATTCAGGTTTATAAGAAATTGGCCTGTAACTTTCTGAAATTCCCTGGTCAGGCATTGTTGCTAAGATACCTCTGACCTATGTTGGGAAGAGTGTTCTTGAAATAGTGGCTCGAAAAAGCCACGTTCATGTCCTGACCTTCCAGGACTGGTGGGCGCCACCTTATCTGGACAGAGGGTCTTTAATGAGGTGATTAAGGAACCTGATATTAAGTCGATCATATTTAGTGTTACATTAAATTGTCTGTATTTAGTGGCATTAATACCAGTGATGGTTTTCCCTACCAGAGAAAACGGGGAGGCAGGCTCAAGACAGCTCAGGAGGAAGGCCAGGCGGTCAGTGGTCAGCTGTCAGTTGCGCTGCCACGAGTCAAGGCCTGAGGCCAGAGTGGGACAGCAAGCTGGCAGGAAGCAGGCTGCAAACACGCCTCGGTTTTGAGCTTAGGGCCTTTGTAGTACTAGGAGAGGAGGCTTGAGCTTTTCTGAGCCACCAAATTTGTGGTAATTTGCTACGGCAGTCCCGAGAAGCTGACACTCCTGTCCCTGGAGTGTATCAGATCAACAGCAGGCCAGGCCCGGTGCACACACAGCAGGTCCTCCGTGGCCCTTGCGGTTCAACCTCAGCCCTGGTGGCTTAAGAGACACTCCGCAGGGGGCAGCAGGTGGCCTGGTGGTTAAGGCTGGACGTCCACGTGGTCGACCGTGTCGATTCTATTTACATACGTGTGTGTGTGTTAGGTTTTTAGCGCATAGGGCATATGAGCTTGCTAGAGGGAGACAGAGACTTAGAAAAGTCCCTCGGGGTGCTGACGCCCCGCACCCAGCACGCTCCTCGTGTGTCATAAATGGAGTCATATAGTCTGTGACCTGTCACAGGACTTTTTATTTAATAATTCTCTGAAGACTAATCTAATGTATGCAAGGGGATTTCAGAACCTTTGTGGAAAATGGAATTAAAGCATGAGTTTATCTCGGTGTAAAATTGGTTGACATCACGCGTAGTCCTCATAATTCGCATTCTCCATGATCGCTTTGAGACTCCTTGTCGAAGGTCTGTTAGTCGCTGCCATCTCCTGGCTGAGGACAACCTCGGGCAATGGCTGGCCAGCTCGCAGGCCGTCTCCCCACGGAGAGCCAACTGCTGTGTCCGTTCAGTTTCTGTGAATAAACTCAGGAAGCACCGACGTACGCATGGGCGTGTAGAGACGAGCCTTTCTTTCCTGCAGTGGCCGAGCAGCTGCACAACCGTGTTGCTGTTCCGCGTGACCCGGCTGAGCTGTTCAAGGCCACTGCCAGCAAGGTGTGAGCCGCGCGTGCAGCTAGACGCCGCCGCTGCTCGGCAGCCCAGCCGACAGTCCCTCGGGGTGCTGACGCCCCGCACCCAGCACGCTCCTTGTGTGTTCTCCCCCGTGAAAGTCGCTCAGGTCTTGTTTTATTAACCTGGTTACTTGGGGTGTTTTTTCTTCTTTTTCTTAATTGTGCCGTAAGGGGTGTATGGCCATGGAGTGAGACAAAGCAAGAAGGGACTGAGATAGCGCCCCCTAGGGGTGGTCAGGCCTGCATCTCTCCCATTCTCTCCCAGAGGCCCTGTGTGGCGCACACCTGCCACGCGTGTTTCAGGCTGCTGGACCTGAGACTCCAAGTGTGTACCCAGCCACTGAGACCAATGCCTCAGCCACCGTGCCACAGGCTGTTCAGTTTTGAGAGTTCTTTCTGTGTCCTAGGTCCGAGTGCCGCTTCTCCCACTTTATAGTTAATTTTTCCTTGCTATGAAGAGAATTTTAGAGAATAAAGTTTTCATTTTTATGAGGTACAATTTATCATCTGTTTTTTTGTTTGTTTTTGTTTGTTTGTTTGTTTGTTTTTGCTATCGGGTGAGTACACTCACCAGAAAGACAGAGAAGAGAGAGACAGAGACAGTGAGACATCACCCCCCAGGGGGATGGCCACGCCGCAATCCCTTCTCCTCCATTCTCCTCTCAGGATCTTGGGCACGCACGTACATGCCCCCGGTGTGAGTGTAAGCCACTGGGTCTGGGACGCGAACCGCGGTTGACTACGTGGGAGTCCAGCGACATAGCCATTACTCTAACTGCTGGTCCCAATTTGTCTTACATTTTTTCAGGTTGGTTTTCTGGCCCTGTTTTAAGGTACAGTCTCGGAAGGGAACGTGCACTGTTGCTGTTTGCTCTGCTGTCAGGGAGAACTTTCTGGAACAGCGATTACGTCCTCTTTTTAAGTTCATTTATTTATTTCCCCCACGAGTAAGAGAATGAGGCAGGACCGGAGCAGGGCCCGACAGCAGCGGGGAGCAGAGCAAGCCTGCGGACTGGACCTGGGGCCTCTCCGCGGGGAGCGCCTGGTGGACGAGCTCGCTGGGGCTCCTCTGCCCGGGGAGCCCTGTGCACTGGTGTGTCTAGTCAGTACGCGGGATATCCAGGACACACGCCGCAGTCCCTGGCCATAAATGTGCATTGCATTGTGTCGCCTTCCAGTCCTGTCGTTTACCATCGCAGCGGGTGCATGTGTTCCCAGAGGGCGCGCATGAGAGCGAGAGCGAGAGAGAGAGGAAGAGTGAGAGAGAGAGAGAGGAAGAGTGAGAGAGAGAGGAAGGAAGAGTGAGAGAGAGAGGAAGAGTGAGAGAGAGAGAGGGTGAGAGAGAGGGTGAGAGAGCGAGAATGAGCGAGCGCGAGCGAGAGCGTGCCCAGTGGGGGTGGCCACGTGCATTCTCTCTGTGCTCCCCCTTCCCCAGCCTCTGGCAGTTGACTTGAACACTTAACATGTTTCACGTTCATTTTCCCCAGGAGTTCCTTTACCCGTGGTGTATCTTTCGCAGCAGGCACCGTCTCCGCCCCACACCATCGCTGTCGGAAGCTCAGCTCCCTGAGCCCGCTCGCCGCCCCCTCCAGTCAGTCAGCTGGTGCGGAGCCGGGGTGGACTAGGATCACCGTATTGTGGAGCCGGGATGGGTTATGGGCTCAGTTACTGCAAAGCCGGGGTGGGCTAGGGTCTCCGTCCTGTGGAGCCGGGGTGGGCTAGGGTCACCGCCCTGCAAAGTTGGGATGGGCTAGGGTCTCTGTCTCCATCCTGCGGAGCCGGGCGGTGACCGTCCCTGCACCGACAGCCACACAGCTGTGCACGTCCCTGCAGAGCCACCCCGGCTACAGCGCCCACAGGGTCACCATGCTCCCTCCTCCTGCCCAGGGCCCCGCGGCCCTCCTGCCTTCCTTGCTGTGGAGACACCTGCAGCCTTCTTTCGGGTTGCCTGGCTGGCCGCGGCACTCTTTCATCTGGGTTGTCTTGGTTTTCCCACTATTCGTGAAGCTTCTTTTCCGGATATAGGACCCTGGACCGATGGCTCTTTTCCAGTAGGACCCAGAAGATGCTCTGCCACTCCGTGGTCGCTGGGATTCTCTCCTCCAGGAATGGCCACATTTCTCTCCTGCTGCCTTCAGGAGTTTTTCCTTTCTTCTTTTTCCCTCTTCTGTCTTCTTCTTTATTTCTTTCTATTCCTTCCTTCCTTCTTTCTTTCCTTCTTTTTCTTTTTCTTTCTTTCTTTCTTTGTAGATGTGGCCGTAGCATGCATGCATTCCCTGGAGAGAGACAGAGAGAGAGGGGAAATGAGAAAGCGTCCCCTGGGGCACGGCCGCACTGCGAACCTCCTCCCTTGGCCTCTCGGGGTTTCAGGCACACATACACGTTCCTGGCGTGTTTCCCAGCTGCTGGGCCCAGGACCGACTGCAGTCAGTCACGTGGGAACCCAGCATCCCGACCCCACAGCTCAGGAGCGTCTTCACATCTCCAGTTCTGGTCCTGCCGCCTCCGTCTTCCAGGAGTGGCTGGGGGGGGCCCCGACGAGCTGTGCTGACACCCAACACGGCCACGTGTCCAAAGTGCAGATTTGGGGACAAGGACGCACGCCCTGTAGGGGCTGTTACACTGTCTCCCACGTGTCCTGGGGCAAGCTGCACCTGCAACCCACAGAGAGGCCAGGGCACCACAGAACCACTCGGCAACGTGAGTCAGGGCCGGTTTATGGAATATTAATTAGCGAGCCACTCAGCAACGTGAGTCAGGTTCGGTTTATGGAATATTAGCGAGCCGTAGCCCAGTATGTAAAGGGTGCGCTGTGCAGCAACTGAGCAGCTTCTGCAGCCAGGACCAGGCTGGCCAACGTCAGCCTCCGCAGGTGTGAGTCAGCACATGGCGCTTGACAGCAGGTGCGGCCAGCTCAGGTCACCAACAGTCAACGAGGAGACGAATTTTAAAACCTAAAATTTAAACAGTTACTATTGTTAAAAACAAACCACAAAAGTAAGTCATGGATTAGAATCTTATCACTGGGGAACCAGCAGTTAGCGTAATGGCTATGTCGCTGGACTCCCACGTAGTTGACCGTGGTTCACGTCCCGGACCCGGTGGCTTAAAACTCACGCCGGTCGCATGTGTGTGCGTGCCCAAGATCCCGAGAGGAGAATGGAGGAGAAGGGATTGCGGCGTGACCATCCCCCCTGGGGGGTGATTTCTCGCTTTCTGTCTCACTGTTCTCTCTCTGTCTGTCTGGCGAGCACACGCGCCCTATAGCGAAAACCTCTCCAAAAAAAAAAAAAAAAAAGAATCTTATCACTGAAATATAAAAGGCTAAAAAAGTGCAGGGTACTCAGGACAGAATGAAATTTAAAAATCCTTCATGATGTAACAATGCAAGTATAATTTAAAGGGTTAGTATTTAAAGGGAGGGAGAGGGCACAACTGCCTTCTTCACAGAGAGCGTTCAACACAATGCGGCCTGAACAGGATAGTGGGAAGCCAGCAGTAAGTGTATTAGTCACTGAGCACGATGAAACCTAGCAGAGACAGATACGTGCTCACAGCAATATGACTACACAAGATGAGCGTTTGGGGCAGAAAATGCTGAAATGTGGAGAGCGCTGGTTTCATTTTTTTAAATCGGGAATAAATTCACAGTGACTGAAGTTCACAAATAAGGAAATAGAGGAGGCATGTGCGTGCGTGTGTGCACGTGTGTGCACATGTGTGCGTGTGTATGTGCGTTGGGATGTGGAGGCTGCTGCAGGCGGTGCGGCTCACAGACTTCTCGGTTTTGGAGGCCGGAAGGCCAAGGTGCCGCAGAACCCCACTTCCTGGCTCCCTGGGAACCCTTCCTGAGGGCACCGACCCCACCCAGGAGGACTCTGTCCTTGTGACTGCACCGCCTCCCCAAGGACCCACTTCCTGTTCTATCGCTCCGGGGGAAGCGTGGCGGTGAGCAAAGGGTGTAGCTGCACGGAGGAAGGAGAAACGCAGATGCTGAGAAGGTGGTCCCACAGAGACGTTGACCACACATGCGCAAAGCTTGCTGGAAATCACAGACCGGCCAGCCTACACCTCGAGCTGAAGGCAGCAGATTCCACTCGCTGACTGCACGGTTCAAATCCCGGCCCCAGTGGCTTAAAGAGCATGCTGGGCACGTGTGCCCAAATCCTGACTAAACTGAGAAGCGGGGGCTGCGTGTGACCACTCCCCATCGTACGGGCTCTCTCCTCTCCTCGCTCTCTGCTTCCTCCCTGCTCTGTGTGAGCACACCCTCCTGGCAATTATGGAAAGTGAAATGATAGCAATAAGATCAGACATGGGTTTTAGGTTTGGCCGTAGGGCGCATGCACCAGCATGTCGGATCTGGGACTTGAACCATGGTCAGCCATGTGGGCTTCCTGCACCTTAATCTCCATGCCATCTGTTAGTCCCAAACACATCTTCATGTCTAGAAACAAAAACAAAACCTTAAAAGTAAAAGACGGGGCCAGCCGGGTGAGATGAAGACAGTGTCCCTTTCTTTCCAGCGCCCTCTTCCCTGGTTGGCTCGGGGCCCAGGTACACAATGGAAGCTGTTCCCGAGGTCTACAAGCAGAGAGAGAAGCTACTGAACCAGGCGGCCACGGCAGGGTCCCACACGGTCCAGTGCAGGAGCAGAGCCGCAGGCCTGGCAGCCTGGAAAACGGCCGGGGTGTGCATACCGAGAAGAGAATGGAGGCGCAGGGACTGTGGTTTAGACTTCCCCCATGGAG
>NW_006197981.1:813173-832340 GCF_000334495.1 Tupaia belangeri chinensis | reverse complement strand
CTCCCCCTAGTGACTGCACACGCCCTATAGCAAACTGGAAGGAAAGAAAAGAAAAAGATGTTTAGATCATGCAAAAAAACGTATAAAACGTCTGAAACAAAGATGTCATAATTGTTTGAAAGAATGACAGGCCAGAAGGTTGGGCCGGGACATGTAATGAGCCACACGGGAAGTCGCCAGCCCCACCCGGGCCTCCACCATGGCCCGGCCAGTGCTCCCTCCCCAGGTCCGACGGGCGGTCCACAGCAGCCGCCGCTGGGGGTAGGCTTGGTGGGAGCACCTCTGTCTTACTCTCTCTCAGAAAAAGAAGCAAAATGAACTAAGAAAAGTGAACAAAATGGAGCAAAGATTTCAAACAAAAACAAGGAAAAGTCATATTAAAACCAAGTAAAGTCAGCATTACAGTAATTTCATATTGAAACTGACACAGGCCTCTAAGAATACTGGATATTTCATTGATAGTTTTGACTTTTATTCTTCACTTTTCAGCACTTGAGTGAGAAGTTGATAGAGTAACACCATAGAAATCTGAGATGGCAGGATAAATATGGAGACCTTGATAAACATGATACAACATACACATACGTGTAACCAGCATGTTCTCTAAAACAGAAGAATTATCTGTTCAAACGCATGCCAAAATTATTTTAAAATTGGCCTTATAGGGACCAGCAGTTGGCGTAATGGCTGTGTTGCTGGACTCCCATGTAGTCGACTGTGGTTCGAATCCCAGACCCGGTAGCTTAAACTTACGCCAGGCACACATGCATGCGTGCCCAAGATCCCGAGAGGAGAATGGAGGAGAAGGGATTGCGGTGTGGCCATCCCCCATGGGGGGTGATTTCTCGATTTCTGTCTCTCTCTCTCTCTCTCTGTCTTTCTGGCGAGCGCACAAGCCCTACAGCAAAAACCTCTCCAAAATAAATAAATAAATAGGCCCTATAGTAATTCCAATAAAATAAAATAAATGACAAGTCATAGAAATAATACAATCCAAAATATTTTAAAACAATGAAGTGAAAATTGCAAATTGGAAGCAATGCATTCTAAAGATTTTGAAATGTTTATAAGAAAAATATCAAAAAAAATGACAAAATGCTATAAATTAATGTTATAACAACACAGCAGAACAGACATTATATGATCAAGTGTTTTTAGTCAGCTCTGCTACATGGAGACTCGATCTCTGTGGAAACAACACACGTCCACATAGACTGCTGGTCAGCCGTGGCTCAGCTCCCCACTGTGGCCATGGCTTTGGCTCCCTGCTGCTGGCGTGGCAGCAGGCAGTCACATGACAACGGCACAGACTTCTGAGCCTCCTTCCAGGAATGGGAGTAGCAGAAATTGTCAAACACTATGACAGTCTCCACAGTAGTTTAGTAATGTTTAAAAAATGTTAATAAACAGATAAAAGAAGAGATAAGTTAATATCAATAAATGTAAAACAATTCATCTGATAAAACCCAGCAACCCTTCACAATGAGACATTAAGTGAAGAATGGAAGGGGTCTTCGCAATGTGCAAAGTGACAGTTAGGAAGATTTTGAAGACAACGACTTGCTTAAGAGCAATACTTTCAAATCAGAAACAAGACAAAAGCTACTGGAATTATTTCTGTTGTTTACATGGACTCCTAGCCAACAGGAAAATGTAAGAATTGGGAAGAAAGGTGCACAGCATCGTCATTTCCTAACAATTAATCACCTAAATAGATGTTGTGCAACAACCCAATGCTATTTGAGATATTGAAAAGTTTCTGCAGGCTGGTGGATGAAAGAAATCGATACGTAAAATCAGTTCTGAATATACCGAGCATCCCATTCATGAAAGCATAAAATCAACAGGGGGCTTTGGGGTATCAGGAACAGTGTGCTAAACTAAACGAGAACGTGCAAATATAAGGAGAAAGGGGTGACAGAACCCCAAACAAGTTACATTATAAAGAAGAGCAAGGTAGAGTCACTCACCTCCCAGTATATCAATACTTTTTCACAAAAATACATAATGTTTATTTGTTCGGTGATCATCAAATAATAAAATAGATTGGATGGTTTACACACAGACTCCTGTGCATTCTGAAATTGACAGATGGCAGAGCCGTTTTTATTAACCAATGAGAAAACGACTGTTGGAATCAATGCAGAGGCTGCTGGTCTTCTAAGTGGAAAATCTTCTTTAAGATTAGGTCCGTAACTCACATAATGGCACACACACTCCAGACAATTCGTATAAAAGTGAAAAGATAATGTAAACACGTCAGATGAAAAAAGTTTTATGAGTGTTAAACGGTAGGAGCTGCTGCCCTACGTGTGCTGACGCCTGTCCTCCCTCCCCACCCAGAGCTTGGGAAGCAAAGCTCCCGGCCTTAGCACATCGGTAAAGACACACACCGTGCAGTGGAGGACCACCACCTGTGTCCTGTCCATTCAACCGGACCTTCAGTCTTATTGGCAGCAGAGATGTTTGGGTACACAGTGACCAAACACCTGAAAACAGGGAGGTTGTGGAGTAATTCTCTTCACACAACCCCCCTTAGCAGCAAAAGGAGAGAAATTCCCCCTCTAAAATCCTAAAACCTAACTCCCAGTGCAGATTTCACACGCCCACCCACAGTAGAGAAAGGAAATTGGCACAGAGCTCACGCACACCATAAGGAAGTGCACGAGCTCACAGCTACAGAAACACATTCCAGAGGACTGAGAGCCTCACCAGATGACTGAAATCAAAGCAGAGCACCAAGAAATAGGAGAAAGCCAGGAAATAACTCCCCCCAAACAGAAAATAACAACTCCTCACCAACTATGAATAAAACACAAGAGATAACAGAAATGTCAGAAAAAGAATTCAGAATATTCATTAAAACGAGACACAGTGAGATGCAAGATAAAATAGGCAACCAATTCTAGGCGATGAAAAAATACTTCCATGACTTAAAGGAGGAGCTCCATAAAGAGACAGATACTCTGAAAAAGAATCAAACAGAACTTTTGGAGATGAAGAACATGATGCAGGAAATCAAACCTCCTTTGAACGTATCAACAGCAGATTAGACCAGCAGAAGAAAGAATCTCTGACCTTGAAGACAAAACGTCTTTTTAGTTCAAACAACTGAAAATAACTGAAGAATAACCATTAAAATTTAGACAACATACAGGAAATCCTAGACACCATTAAGTGGCCAAATATACATGTAATAAGTATTCCAGAAGGTGAAAAGACAGGTAAAGGCATTAAAAAAAAAAAATCTTCCATTATATAATAGTTAAAAACCTTCCAAATTTAGAGAGGCATACAGACACCCAGAACTCAGGAAATACAAAGGACACCAAATAGAGTAAACATATGAGATATTTTCTAAGGCATATCATAGCAAAATTAGTAAAAATCAAAGACAAAATTTTTTAAAAATGGTAGGAGAGAAACACCAAGTTACATACAAAGGTTACTCCATTAGGCTAACAATGAACCTCTCTCAACTGAAACAATGCTGGCAAAGAAAGATGAAAAGGGACCAGCAGTTAGCATAATGGCTATGTCGCTGAACTCCCATGTAGTTGACAGCGGTTCGAGTCCCAGACCCTGGCTTAAACTCATGACAGGTACGTGTGCGTGCATGCCCAAGATCCTGAGAGGAAAATGGAAGATAAGGGATTGCAGTGTGGCCATCCCCCCCTGGGGGGTAATTTCTTGCTTTCTGTCTCTCTGTCTCTTTGGCAAGTGCAAGCACCCTATAGCAAAAACCGCTCAAAAAAAAAAAAAAAGATGAAAAGATATATTTAAAACTCTGAAAGAAAGACAATTTCAGCCAATAGTACTATACTTAGCAAGATCATCATTCATTTGGGAAAGAGAAATAAAATCATTCCCAGATAAACAAATACTGAAAGAATTCTCTAAAACTAAGCCAGGTTTCAGGACATATTTAACAGAATACCACACCAGGAAAGCTAAAAGGAGATAAATAGAAATTTATTGAGAACACAAAACAATTAGAAAAAAATTTAAAAAGTAGTGAAAAGGTAGAGAGAACTCCACAAATATTGATAATAGCATTGAATGTCAGGATTAAATTCCCCAACTAAAAGTCTAAAAATTCTGATTCAACTATTTTACTCACAAGCAGGTTTAAGTACAAACTAATGAATTATTTGATAGTTGTCTCCAAAGGTTTCATATTGCATATTGTGCATAGATATATAGATATATAGATACAGATACAGATATATAGATATATAGATATATAATGACCATTAATCATATAAAACTAGATAACAGTGGACAAATCCAAAATACGAGTTCTTTGGAATGAATTTAAAGAAGGCTAAAATCAAGAACTTTGTAAAACCATAATTTACCAAATCACTGATTTCACCATGTCTTCTCTTTTAACCCTCTCTTTCCAATTGTAGTTTCTTTTTGCTTTTTTTTTTTTTTTTTTTTGAGGACCTACTTCTTTATGCACAGGACAATAATGTGGTCTTATAAGAACTCACAGTGAGTGAATAAAAAGTTTCTTTTTCTTACCTCTTCCTGAAGAGCTATTATTGTGTACAATTTTACTGTCTCTGGCTGGACCGACGATTGATGCCACAGGTCTCTTCAGACTATAAACTCCGATCTCCTGCAGTCCTCTACGTGACGGTCCTCTACGGGGAGGTACATATTTTCCTCTCATTGGCAATGTTAAGATTATCTTAGTTTTCAAAGTCCATCCTCATTAATTTATAAGACTTTCTGTTGTCTGATCTTTAAACACTTTATTTTTCTTTAGAACTGTATGTCACGGTAAGGATGTCATTGACAATTCAATGTGTACTTCCAAAATAGCCAGTAGAGTGAATTTTGGATGTTCAGCATAATGTAATGCTAAATGTTGAAGGTGGTGAATGTTTGTTTATCACACAGCTTATAGACACTTTAAAAAGTATGTACACACCTCAGTTTATTACATACCGTATGCATACTTTAAAAACCATATTATACCCTACAAAGATGTACAATGATTATATATAAATTTTAAATTACAATAAATACTTTAAAAAGAAAGTTTTATAACAAATTCTTGCCATTAAATATTTAATGCGTTCTTACCCACTTTTTTCAGACCAGCTCCGAATCAAGCAAAGGACTCTCACACTCTCACTGTCCATTAAGTGCCAACACAAATGCCCTGGGTATTAACTAGTTTTCCTGCTCTGCCTTTATGACAATAGATTTCAATGGGTTTTATTTTCTTTCCAACTATTTTCATGTTAGTTTTGCCTATTTGGTTTTAATTTCTTATAAAATTATAATTAAGGTTTGTTCTCATTTTTCTTTTTCTTTTCTTTTCTTTTTTTTCTAAGAACTGAACAGATTTATTTATACTCCTCCGGTTCTCATATTACTTTAATTTCTCTGGAGTGAATTCATCACCTGGTTGTTAACATGTGAATGCTGGCTAACTTTCTTAGAAGGGAACATTTGTATATGTGTTTTAAAATTTGATTGTGTTTCCCCTCATTACCTCTCTGTGCTCAATAGTTTATTATTGCATTTTATACCTGGGAACCTATGGTCTCAAATCTCAAACCTGACACTGAAAACTAAGATGTAGCCTAGCCCCCACCCCCATTAATGAATAAATAGCATCGAATCGTGTCAACTCCTGCCCTTTGGCTGTCCCTCCCTATATCCCTGCTCAGAGCTCACAGTTATCCTCGGGTATGTATGTGTTCTTTCAGTCATAAAAATATTTTTGTTTTTTATATAAATATATAATCCCAAACAATATATTTTAAAATATTTTCTCATTCGGGAACCATATATAAAAGATATCAAGTGGTATATTTTTCTAGAACTTCCTTTTTGACACATTATAGTAGTAAGTTTTGCCCATTTGTTTAGTTAATTAATATGCTCTTAAATTTTTAGTTTTTGCTATAGAGTGTGTGTGTTCACAGGAGAGAGAGAGAGAGAGAGTGAGTGAGAAATCGCCTCTCAGGTGAGTTGATCATGCCACCATCCCTTCTCCTCCATTCTCCTCTTGAGATTGTGGGCACTTGCACGTAAACACCTGCTGCATTTCAAACCAGCAGGCCCAGGACCGGACCCTGCAGCCAGCCAGCGAGGATCAGTGCCTTAACCTCCATGCAACCTGCTGGACCCCATTTACTTCAAGTAACTTTAATTCTTTTTCACATCTTTGTGTACTCCTTGGCAAAATATTCCACAACGTTCTTATGACATTCCTTCTCTTATTTGTGGACATCTGTGTCCACTATTTATGTCATTATTAAAATTGTGGTAAATGTCACTTGTCACACATATTTCTTTGTGGATTTATAAGAATGGAATTGCTGCTGTGAATGGCCTATAGATTATTAGCATTATACGAGAATGCTAGACTAGTTTCCAAAGCAATCGTACCAATTACAGTTCTCACCGATAATGTGGAAGGGACCCTTCTCATCTGTGACCCTCCTAACAACAGTCAGGCTTCATTCTGAACATTTAGTTTTTAGATCTGAACTTATCAGATTTTGATTTGTATTGTTATTCTAATGAGGATAGCATTAAATAGTTTTTTGCAATATGTGTTTCCTAATGTTTGAAATGACCACTCGTTTTATTTTGCTCACATATATATTTAGTTTTTCTTATTAATTTTAAGACTTTTTATGTGTTTTATACTAACCCTTCCTAAATTACCTATCTTGAAAATATTTCAGAATTTATAATCTGATTTATTCTCTCTTTAAAATAAGATGATATATAGAATTCCTCAACATCAAATTTATACATTTATTATTTTATGATATTGAGGCTAAAAACAAATTGCCAAATGAAAAGTGCATTATAAAACTTATTAGAGTACATAGAGCACTCTCTGCCTGAGTCTGTTTCAGCAATAGGTAGGGCTATACGCAGACCAGTAACGAAAGAGAAAAATGTAAGAATTAAAAAAAAAGAAGAAGGACTATCTAGTCTCACTAGCAATAAAAAAGAAAGAATTAATGTTTTGTGGTTACTACTTACTCAATGACAAAATTGGCCAAGATTCAAGAGTGAGCACACACACAGTGGGTGAAGATGTGTTGATTCAAGAGTGAGCACACGCACAGTGGGTGAAGGTGCGTTGATTCAAGAGTGAGCACACGCACAGTGGGTGAAGGTGCGTTGATTCAAGAGTGAGCACACGCACAGTGGGTGAAGGTGCGTTGATTCAAGAGTGAGCACACGCACAGTGGGTGAAGGTATGTTGATTCAAGAGTGAGTGCACGCACAGTGGGTGAAGGTGCGTTGATTCAAGAGTGAGCACATGCACAGTGGTGAAGGTGCGTTGATTGTGTATCTGTTCTGCAGCTGAAAGTGTGCACCGTGCAACAGTGACATCACTGGGGAGCTTGTCAGAGCTTAAAGTATCAGGCCACACCCAGATTAAGTGAGTCAGAGTCTGTATTTTAACAAGATCCCAGGTGACTTGCATGCTTATTAAAATTCAAAAGCTCTGGTCAAATACCCTGCTTTTCAGACTGGGATATGTCACAGCTCCTCTGGAAAGTAATTTAGCAATGTCTTCAAGACAGAGAAGATAGAACACTCACGCACATCTGCTTACAGAGTGCTGTTCATTATTGCAAAAAGGAAAATATGTAGAAAATGTGTGAGGAGGATACCCATGGTATGCAATTTCATACAGCAGTTGAAGCATTTGTGAGCTGGTTACTAAATAATGCTTACATGATCAACTACAGAATTACATGTACTGTGTAAACTGAAACTTTTAATTAAAAACCGAGAAGAAAATTTGTTATCAACAAAAATATCAAGATGGAAGGATTATTAGCAGCTTTTACTGTTACATTTTATGCAGACGTTACATATTTTTAAACCGAGTGTATTTATCTCTTCCATGAGAGTGACGGGAGGTCGAGAGATGACAGTGAGAGAGAGGCAGGTCCTTCTCCAGCCTCCTCCAGCGACGACCCACCCCTGCCTCGCCCAGCCAGGCACAGGTGCACAGGCTCACCCGGGTGCACAGGGACCCCAGGACAGGGAGCAGGGCCTTCCCAGGGCCTTCGCCCTCACTGTGTCGCTGCTGCCACTGCAGCTGATGAACTTTGAAGAGGGTTCAAGTTCAATTTTTTTTTTTTTTTTAGTTTGCCAGAGGGTGCATTCACTGCAGAGTCAGAGGGAGAGAGAAGTAAGAAAGTGCCCCTGCCTACTGTCCCCTCCGTCACTCCCTCAGAACTTTGGTCATGTATACACAAGTGCCCCGCGTGTGTTCCAAGCAGCCAGGCCCAGGACTCCAGCAGCAAAATGGGCCGTGTGGGATCCGGCTCCCTTAGCTTTAGCCACCGCGTCACAGGCTGGCCCAAATTCTTAAAAAAAAGGAAAAAAAAGTAACTGCCAGAGAGTGTTGTCCTCACCTGACGGAGAGGGGCAGGAAGAAAGCGCCCCCCACCCCAAACACACACGCAGCAGTCCCTTCTCCCACCTCTCCATCCTGCTAGGACCCGTAGGCACAGGTGCCCTGCCTGGGACCAGGGTTCGGGCAGCGTGGTCAACCATGGGGGATCCAGCTCCCTTAGCCACGAGGCCCGCAGACTGGCCCCAGAGGGTTCTTTCTGGAATACCATACTGACAGCCAGCAAAGGCATTTAAGGAAATGAACGTCCGTGGTGTGGTGCTCCCCCCGAAGAGATCTCTGACTAGACCACTCCTGGATTGTGAGCGTCACCCCCTTCTCCGGGCTTGTACCGTGTGCACTCCAGGCTGGCTCTTTAGCTCTGCCTCCTCGGAAAACTTCTCGCTGTTCTCGGGCAATGGGCCCTACTTGCCTTGACCCAAGATGTGACAGAAATCAGTCTCATCCCCCCAGGGAAGCTCTGCTTTCTGGATTAGGGACCCGAGTGCTATATCTGAAAGCAATTGGTCACCAAAGAATTAAATTAAATAGCCATATTTATTGAGAGATTGGGAAAACATCTGAGATCAGAAAACCAAGGTGAGTGGATCTATCTAGACCCCACGAACCTGCCTATTTCTGAGTGAGGCCCGTCTTGAGCAAGTGTCACCACGCTGGCCCCTGGTGACCCCATCCACACTTCACTGGCCACTGGAGGAAGTCTCGTTTCCCTCTCATTTTGATTCATGTAATTGGGGTAGACGTTTGTGCGTGGTGATTTATGAAACTAGAAAAATTCCCAATCTCCTTGAATTGTGGGGTTGGTCAGTCAATGTGGGCTACATACCTAATGAAAACTAACTGTGACAACTCTATAGGATGTTCTCTCTTGGAGAGCTTTTTCTCTCCTTAAATAATTGACGAGGACTTTTCACAGTGGACAGGCTTCCCCAGCCTTTTGCAGAACTAATAAAGACAGATGAAGAGTGCAGGACACACAGAGCAGAGGGATGTGCCAGAGGAAAGCAGAGCGCCCCCACAGCACGTGCAGCACCCCTCCTGCAGTGGGCAGAGAAACGGTCGTGAGAAATGGGGTCCTAGACAAGGGCGTGCTCACTGCTCAGCGCCATTTCCATGGAGCAACAATGGACAGTTTTGCATCTGCAGAGAAGTGACCAGGTGTTTCATGGTGGGGTTTGCACGAGTGTGGCAAAGACCACCTGGCCATGGGGCCTTCACACACAAATCGGCTTCTCTTTCACGTTGAAGTGACCCATCGCAAGCAAATTACACGTTTTCATCAGCATTTACATTGGCGTTGCTGACAATATTGAGGTCAGGTATTGGAAGGAAAGTAAAAGTATATCGTAGTGGGGAAAAAAACAACCACCAGAATGGGGGTTAGATTTATGTAGGACTCCTCCCTCTCCTCCCTCTCCTCCCTCTCCTCCCTCTCCTCTCCTCCTTCGCCTCTCTCTCTCTCTCAGGTACACAGACACATACGGCTAAGAAATTGAATTTGCCAACTTTAAATTTCTTAATATCTTAAAAAAGAAAGCATGTTAACTTGTGATTATTATACAAATTAGAAAATAAAAATAATGTAAAATGAAATAAGAAGAAATAACCATTATCTAAAATGTCACCACTCATAAATAAGCATTATATTATTTAATATTTAATGTATACTTCCAGATTCATAAACACAGGTATGGTATTTTACTATACATAAAATTTTATATACAGATTTTGTTTCTAAAGAAAATGAACAGCAGTCTTTTCCAGGTCAGTTACTGGGTTGTCAGAAAAGTCATGATGCATTTTTGCATAGAAAAACAGAAAATTACACTGTGGCTTTTCAGATGGCCTAATAAAAATAATTCATCATCATTCTCAATAGTTGCATACGTTAAATTATATGAAAATTTCATAAAGTTTTTAATTTCTCAAATTTTTGTCACTAACGTTTTCAATCTTACAATATTATGAAAAATTCTGCTAATGCATTTCTTCATGTGTCATTTCATAATCCACTATTACATTCTCATAGGAAATTCTTAAAGTTACAATATTCCAAAAATGTTTTTATATTTTAAAAGTCTTTATACACATCACTGTATTTTCAAAGATAGTTTCCCAAGTTAATCTGCACTTAACACTGCTGGCATACATTCAACACATTTGGTACCCATGTTATTTTTAATTTTTTACCTATGATATAAAAATAGATTACTGTTGTGATCTATACTTTTGAAGAGTGAGATGTAATGCATGTTCTACTTTATCCCTGTGTGAATGTCCATTTCTTCTGTAAAGATAATGACTTTCGTTGTGAAACGCATATTTTAAAATACTAATCCATTGCTCATATCGAAAATATGAAGAAGGAGCCAAATGACTCTGAAGTGCCAACAACAAAGCATAGCATTTCACCATTCCAGTAAACAGAACATTTCCTTTTTATTGGCAGAAGGCACATACTCTGGCTAGAATGAGACAGCCCAGTAGAGAGAGGAGAAACTTCTCACTGCAGTGGTCATGCATCGATCCCTTCTGTTCCATTTCTCCATCCTGCCAGGGTTTTAGGCACACATACACTCTCACCTGGTGTGTTTTCCAAGTCAGCAAAATAGCCATGCTGGATCAAGGTCTTTTAACAACTAGGCTATGGGGCCAGCCCTGAGAAATTAGGTTTATAGTGAAATACTTTTGCGCCATGTTAACTAGGTGTATCAGAATTGTAACAGTAGCACTGGTGACTGTAAGAAAGATCACCAGAATTGGAAAGAGCAGAAGAAAGTAGGTACACTTGTAAAAAGTAGTCTGAGTTTGGAAAAAAAAGCCAATCACGCATGTGGTGTGACAGTCAACATTAGCTATCACTAGGGAAATCAAAATCAGAATGCAGTGAAATAACACCTCACATCCAGTGGGACGGCTATTGGTTTTTCAACCGTGTAGAAAGTAACAAAGGTTGGCAAGAATGTAAAGAAGTAGGCATCTTATGAACTGTTGGTGGAAATGTAACATGCAGCAGCTATGAAAAATGCCATGGCAGTTCTGCAAAATATTAAAAATGAATTGCCATATGACCACAATTCTACTTCGTGTTATATAAACGCTAAAGGAATTGAAAGTAGAATCTCAGACGCTTGCTTACCCATACTCATAGAGGCACTATTGCCAAAAGCCAATAGGTGAAACCATCCAAACTGCTTGTGAGTGGCTGACTAGATAAACACATGGTAGAATGTTATTCAGTCCTAAAAAGAAAATGACTTCTTTTTTTTTCTTATTTTGGAGAGATATTTGCTATAGGGCGTGTGCCGTTGCCAGAAAGACAGAGAGAGACAGAGAGATAGAAAGCAAGAAATCACCCCCCAGGGGGAATGGCCACACTGCAATCCCTTCTCCTCCATTCTCCTCTTGGGATCTTGGGCACGCACGCACACACGCCCGGTGTGAGTTTTAAGTCACTGGGTCCAGGACGCGAACTGCGGTCGACTACGTGGGAGTCCAGCGACATAGCCATTACGCTAACTGCTGGTCCCGAAAATGACTTCTGACACATGTTATCACATGGTGAATCTCTGAGGTCAATATGGTGAGTGAAATAAGCCAGTCTCAAAAAACAAATACAGTAGCATGATGGTTAAGGCAACTGGACCCCACATGGCCAACTGTGCAGCTCAAGTCACACTCAGCAGCCTGAGAGACAGGCCTGGCGCATGCTTACATGTGCCCAGAATCCTGAAAGGAGAACAGAGGAGAAGGGATTGTGGCATGATCATCTCCCCTGGTGAGATGCCAACATCGAGCACATATATTGAGCGGGGATATATGCTGTTTGTCTTTCATAGTCTGGCTTGCTTCACTTAGCATTAGCTCTTCTGTATACATCTACTTGAAGTCAAATGGCAGAGTCACATTGTCCCATACAGCTGAGTAATATCCCATAGCGTATATGTGCCACAGTTTTTCAATCCAGTCATCAGTCATTGGGCACTGAGGTTGACTCCATGTCTTTGTAGTTGTGAATAATGCTGTAATAAACAGATGTGCAACTGTCTTTCTGACTGTTTTCCTGTCCTTTGGGTCTAACACCTCCCTCAGACTTAAAATTCTCAGCAATGCTCATTGTTTTTGGAATAAAAACAAAACTAGGTCAGCCAGAGGGAGTTAATGAAGGCAGCTGGATCCCAGATGGTCGACTGCATGGTTCAAGTCCCAGATCTAGCAGCGTGTAGGACATGCTAGATGAATGTGTGTGAGTGCCCAAAATCCTGAGAGGATAAATACAGGAAAAGTGACTGTGGCATAACCCACTCCCAGGCAGGTGCTTTCTCACACTTCTGCAATCTTTCTGTCTGTCTGTCTGTCTCTCTCTCTTGAAAATCCATGTGCCCTATGACAAAACTAAAAAATAAATAAATAAATAAACAAAAATGTAAAATACTGGTTTTTAGCGACCTGAATACTCTGCCCATGTGGACTTCATAAGCTACTTTTCAGGCTCACTGTATCCCTGGTCACTCTGGAACTCTCTCAGCATTTATAGAAAACCCAATCCTTTCAACCTAATCTTCTCTCTGCCTAGGTTCTTCCCTTCCTTCCTTTGCTACCTAACTTCTCAGCTTGTACACAAAGAGTTCATCTAAACTTTCCTTCTGGACTAAGCACTTAGCGTCCTGCTTTCATGCATACATTCAGCAACAGCTTCGCATAAGAGGCTGTAGCTTTATTTTTCACTTTGATATGTCTGCTGCACTAGACCATGGCATTTTTTCTGTTTTTCTTTCCTTTATTTATTCTTTTGTTGTTGTTGTTGCTCATCATTTCAGTGCTTGTCATTTTTGAGGCACTCATTAATATTTCTTGAATAAATGAATAAATGAACCAACGAATCCATAAATGAATTCTTCACCTGTGTAATGCAATATATTTAAATACAACGATTTGAATTTGACTCATTAATTAGCAGTATTTTAGGCACAGACCTCGGCAGGATAAACACATCTCTGCACCTGTACCCAGCACATGGGCTCCAATTGTACCGCCATCTGAGTCTCCAAGAGCAAATTTAAGAAACTTTCAGAATTAAATGTTTAGACTTTCAAATTTTTGGTCAAGTTATTTTTATTTTTATTTTTGTTATAGGGAACGTATGCTCACTTGCAAAATTCAGGGGTGGACGAGTGAGAAGTCACCCCCGCCCCCTTCAGTGGGGTTTGGCCATGCTTCAATCCTTCTCCATTCTCTTCTCAAGATTCTGAGAATGCACACACACATGCCCTGAGTGTTTTTCAGTCCATTGGGTCCAGGCTTGTACCACACAGTCAGCCATGTGGGATCCAGCTGCCTAAACCACTGGCTGGCCTGGTCAAGTTTCATATTGGTAAATTTGAAACAAGTAAATTAACAGGAAAGTTTTTCTCCCTCTGCAAATGATAACTGGTGATAAGGCTGTAAATTTATAATATAGACACATTTTACACAAATGGCCTCCACACCCTGTCCTCAAGCAGGTCTCATCTCTTGGGCCTAATGAGTACTGACTTCCAGATACCTGTGATTCCTGGAGAGGTGGGGACAGCTTGAACCACAGCTGACAGAGGAGAGAAAGGACCTGTGCCAAGAGTGAAGAGTCGTAATACTGTTAGAGTCTGGACTGCAACAAACAAAGCAGAGGGCTCTGAGCTCCGAAGCTAAACACAACTGAACCACAATCACAATACCATGCCTGGGATTTGATATCGAAGAGCATATCCTTCCCTTTAATAGTTTGCAAAGTTGAGTAAAACCAAACAAGAATAAATTTTTCTCGAACAAGCATCTGGTGTACTTTGAAATCAATATGAAATGGGAAATGAGCAGATTACACTTCACCTACACACTTTTGGAGTTTCTGTGTATTTCAGCTCAGTGGCCTCCTGTGGATCAGCCATTCCTTGAGCTGCTCTAAAATGTTGTCCAAGGAAGAGAGGTTGGTGCTTCACCACTACTGAGAGAAGCAATGGCTTTATTTCTCAGAGTTCATAAGTTACTTGCTTGAGGTGAAATTAACAATCGCCCCTTGATGTCTTTCCCATTGTGGCATTAAAGGATCACCACATTGGCAGTGCAAGGGACAGGAGGTTCTCTTTGTTCCAAAAGGGTGAAATAAGTTGACAAAGATCCCCTCTTTAACCAGTCCTGTCAGGCTATTCTGAGCCCTCTTCTTGACCAGTCCTTGACCTTGGGCTGTTGCTGGCCCAATTAGTCCAAGTTTAGCAAGAATCCTGCTGATTGGTTTAGCAAAAGTCCCTCACCCTCGATATTCATCAGTTTCCTGATCCTACCCTCCTCTCCATGTTATTACGCTGCACCACCTTCAGCAAGAACCCAAGTTGGTTCAAACAGAATTCCCCTTATGTGTCCTCTCAGTGACCGCCATGCCCCCACTGTGCTCCTCACCCATAAATCTCCTCTTGTCGTTCTTATATTTGGAATTGGTTCAAATTTTTCTCTCCACTGCCAAATCCCCATTGCAATAGATTCTCTTGAATAAAACTTCCCTTATTATCTTTAACAGGTGCCATGAAAACTTGTTTTTAGATTTTTTTTTTTCCATAGGGCATGTGCACTCACTGGAGAGAGAGACAAAGAAAGGGGAAGTGAGAAATCATGTCCCAGGGGGATAACCACACCTCAGCCCCTTTTCCTCTATTCTCCTTCGGATTTTGGTCATGCAAGTGCACACATAAGGCATGATTTTCAAGCCACCAGGTCCAGGACTCAAGCCAAGGTCCTACATATGGGAGTCTAGGACCTTCATCATGACACCACCTGCTGGCCATGAAAAATACTTTTTTTGGGGAACCAGCAGTTAGCGTAATGGCTATGTCGCTGGACTCCCACGTAGTCGACCGCGGTTTGCGTCCCGGACCCGGTGGCTTAGAACTCACGCTGGGTGCGTGTGCGTGCGTGCCCAAGATCCCGAGAGGAGAATGGAGGAGAAGGGATTGCGGCGTGACCATTCCCCCTGGGGGGTGATTTCTCACTTTCTGTCTCTATGTCTCTCTCTGCCTGTCTGGCGAGCGCACGCACCCTGTAGCGAAAATCTCTCCAAAAAAAAAAAAAAAAAGAAAAAAATACTTTTTTTTTTGGAGGGGTTTTTGCCTCCAAAAAAAAGTACGTATGCCCAGTGCATACGTACTTCAGCCCATGACCAAGCAGTAGGCTCTTCAGAACACCAGTAAGAACATTAGGAAAGAAGAATCAATACTGACCTAAAATTAAGAAGGATGGTCCCAAGGTCAGAGGTAGCATTCTATGTGGAGACACCGTTCGTCAGAGAGTCAGAAGGTGGTGGATAGCTTCCGATCTCTGTCGCAAACTGCCTCTGTGATTTTAAACAACTCATTGAAATATCTGCAAGCCTCCATCTACTGACTTACATATGATATGTATATATCATAGATTATTTTGAAGAAAAACCGTATATAGCACTAATTATTTAAACTAGTTATAAAGTGTGGATACTTGGCATTGTTTATTTTTGTTTGCATAGCCAAAAGAAAACCATTTTAGTAGTTTTTAAAATAAATACAAGCAATTCATTTTCTGGAATTCCAGCGTTTTAGGACAGGCTCCCTGTGATTTATATTCGTTTCAAGAAGGCACCGTGACCACGCTCACTAGAAGATAAATCAGCACTCATAGACGGACAGCCTGCCCTCTCCAACTTCTTGTTCATTTGTGTGTTATGCAGATGTTTAGAACCTTTTATTCTTACAACTTTACTTGGTGAAAAATCCATCATTTACATAAGACACATACCCTATGTCCTTAAGCTGCCATTAAAGAATCATTACTCATTTAAAATACGTGTGTACCACAGAAAGCAATATATAAAGGACCACCTTAGTTAATGGCTTACTTTTTCATTGAAAAATATAGGATAATTATGGAGGAATAAGTTCTGACATTCTATTAAGGCATAGGATGACTTTAGTTAAAAATAATATCTCCACATAGCCAGAAGAAAAGATTTTTTGTTTGTTTGTTTGTTTGTTTTGGAGAGGTTTTTGCTATAGGGTACATGCACTTGCCAGAAAGACAGAGAGAGAGAGAGAGACAGAAAGGGAGAAATCGCCCCCAGGGAGGATGGCCACACCGCAATCCCTTCTTCTCCATTATCTTCTCTGGATCTTGGGCATGCATGCACATGCGCTGGCATAAGTTTAAGCCACCGGGTCCTGGGCTTGAACCGCAGTCGACTACATGGGAGTCCAGTGACGTAGCCATTATGCCAACTGCTGGTCCCAGAAGAAAAGATTTGGAGTGCTCTTATCATAGAGAAATAATAAATGTCCGAGGTAGCTAATGCGCTGAGCACACTGATGGCATCACCACGCAATGTATGCATGTCCAAAACAGTCTACCTCAGAAATAGGTGCAATTAGTGTGCGTCAACTAAAAACATTTCACTAAAAATGTTGTTAAGGCACACAGAAAGTGGCTAAGTACTTTGCCCCACGTATATCTTAGCAACAGCTGAAGGTTGGAGAGACTCTGTCGAAGGCTCCAATTAGTACGGTACAAAAACCAGCAAAAGCTAGCTAACAAAGACCAGGGCTTTGAAGTTGAACACCTTGCAGACTAGTGAAGTTGAACAACCTTCCCTGGGTTTCTCATTGGTTTAAGTAGCTCAAATAAGGTACAAGTTAAAAATACAAGCAACGTGGCCCCTAGGACCCAAGAGCCATTTCACAAAATTCAAGAACCCATCTACTCAACCCAATTTCCCCATTCACAGAGGAAAACAAACTGTGAAGGGCTCTAGGGGGTAATACTGGATACGGCGAACACCTTCCAACTGCTTTTAACAAAACATTAAGAATAAACCAGGGAGATGGATGAATGAAAGGAGTAGCAGGGTTGTTCCCAGGGAGTTGCTCTCTGCCTTGACCAGGACAGGCTGACTGAGCCCTGGGAAGGGACTTGACATTACTCGAGCACCAGCTAGGAACCAACTTTAATCTAAAATTCCTGAAAATCGTCTTTCCCCAAACTCCGAGTACTGTCCCCATTCAAACATCTCTCGCTTAGAGAGTGGATGTCGGTGAGAACTGAGCGTGCAACAGTCTAAACCGTACATGTCCCCTAGCCCCGTCGGTGCTTAGATCCCCGGCGGTCAGGTGGCTCACCCAGCCATCGCCCTCCTGACCGTCTGGAAGGCTCCGGAGACACAGATGGTGTGCACCTTCTCACCATGTCCGCCCTTGGAATAGCTGGGACCTTCCCTTTCCCTGGCCACAGCATGGAGAGAAAGAACAGAAGGACAGGGAAGGGGAGGGGTGGGGAGTGGAGGAAGAAAGAGGAAGGAGAGAGGAAAGGGTAATCCCCTCATTGAGGTGAAATTTTGTTTCTAAAGAGAAAGAAAGGTAGGAGATGAGCCAGGGGACAGCCCACGAGAGTGCGGCTGAAGACTCGGGAAGAGGTTTCGGAAGTGTCAGTGTGCGACAAGTGTTTAAGCTCGCCATACCTGCCACTTATTGTGCATTGCATTCAACGGTTCCTCTTAGTATTTCAGCCTCAGAGGAAGAAGTCAGGGGAGGGTTAGGACACACCTGCTATTACACAACAGAGACTGAACTGCACCCAAGACCATCTTCCACAGCAGACCTTCTAATTCTGATCCATGAGGACACTTCTAAATAGTAGCCTAATAGCGAATTGTGCCATGCATGGTGCTGGGATGGCTGAGCTCAGGTGGAGCAGGAAGGAGCAGGTTTGAGGCGAGGCAGGCTGTGGCGGGCAAAGCTCCAGTGCGTGATGGCCAGGCATGTGGTTCCGGGTGGTGCTGTCGGCGCAGGAGCTCATGGCTTACCTTACAGAGGAAAAACAGGCCTAAGGAAACATTAGAGGCAGCCCACAGACTAGCCCCAGTATGCCGAGCCCCATTCCAGCAGCTCAGACCAGATGGAGTCCCTCTGGGTGACCTCAGGAGAGACGGTCTGTGGTTAGATACCAAGGAGTGGGATTGCTGGGTCATATGGTAGTTGTAGTTGTAGATTTTTGAGGAATCTCCAAATTGTTCTCCACAGTGGCTGGACCAATTTACATTCCCACCAGCAGTGTAAGAGAGTTCCCCTTTCACCACACCCCTGCCAGTTCTTTTTTTTTTTTTTTTAATCTTAGTCATTCTGACTGGGGTTAGGAGGTATCTCATTGTTGTTTTGATCTGCATTTCCCTTGCAATGAGGGATGTTAAGCATTTTTTCATATGTCTTTTAGCTAGTCCTATGTCATTCTTAAGGAGTGATTTTTCAACTCATTCTCCCATCTTTTAATAGGATCGATTGTCTTTTTCAGAACAGCTGCTTGAGGTCCTTGTGAATTCTGGTTATCAGTCCCTTATCTGATGCATAGTTTACAAAAACATCTTCCCATTCTGAGGGCTGTCGATTCACACTAAGCACTGTGTCTTTTGCCATGCAGAAACTTCTTAGTCTGATGTAGTCTCACTTGTCTATTTTGGGGATTATTGACTGTGCGTTGGGAGTCTTATTTAAGAAGCCTTTGCCTACCCCAATGTCTCCCAGAGTTTCCCCCAGTGTTTTCCAGGATCAGTTTTATGGTTTGAGGTCTTAGATTTCAACCTTTGATCCACCTTGACTTGATTTTTGTCAGATGTAGGAGGTAGGGGTTCAGATTCATATTTCTGCAAGTGGAAATCCAGTTTTTCAAGCACCATTTGCTGAAGAGGTTTTCTTTTTCCCACTGGATTGACT
>NW_006197981.1:800898-811644 GCF_000334495.1 Tupaia belangeri chinensis | reverse complement strand
CACACCATGGTTGCCGACGTGGGAGTCCAGCGACATAGCCATTACGCTAACTGCTGGTTCCCCCTCTCTTCTTCTTCTCAAGTCTCGTTCGTGGTGTATCAATTTTGTTTATCTTTTCAAGGAACCAGCCTTTACTTTTATTTATTTTCCATATAGTTCATTTATTTTCTATTTCATTTATTTCTGCTCGTATCTTTATTATTCCAATTTTTTTAAACAATCACTATTTCTCATTTTGCTTGTAAAAACTTTACCCAACACGAAATACTTCTCAGACCAATCAAGCTGAGAATACTATACACATCATCATCAATAGGTAATAAACCATTTCTGTGTCCTACTAATGCATAGGTTCTGGACACTTGTGTCCTCATTATCATTTGTTTCCATAAATTTGTTTATTTCAGCCTTAATTTCTTCAGTAGTGAAGAAGTCATTCAGGAGTAGGTTATTTTGTTTCCATGTATTTAAGTATTTTTGAGGATTTCTCTTGAAATTAAACTCAAGTTTAATTCCATCATGGTCAGAGAAGATGCTGGGTATAGTTTTTATGCCTTTGAATCTGTGGAGGCTTGCTTTGTGCACTATGATGTGGTCAATCTTCGAGAAGGTTCCATGTGGGGGTGAGAAAAAAATTTATCTCATGGTTTTCGGGTGGAAAGTTCTATAGATGTCTGTCAAGTCAATTTGATTTATGGTATTATTTAGATCCTTTATCTCTTTACCTATTTTTTGTCTAGATGATCTGTCCAGAGGGGATAGTGCAGTGTTGAGGTCTCCAATGATTAGTGTGTTGCAGTCTATCTCCCCTTTTAGATCTAACAGTCTTTCTTTCACATATTTGGGTACTCCTGTATTAGGAAAATAGATATTAATAAGTGTTATATCTTTTTGATCGTCTAATGGAATCTAGTATTTCTCGAATGTTATCCTCATGTTTTTTTTTTGTTGTTGTTGTTGTTATTTCTTCTATCTTTTTGGTGGTTTTCTCTAGGTCAGAGATTTTATCTTCTACATCAGAGATTCAATCTTCAGCATGGTCTAATCGACTTTAATACTTTCAAGAGAGTTTTTGATTTCCTATATTACAGACTTCATTTCTAATAGTTCCATCTGGTTCTTTCTTAGTGTGTCCATGTCTTCTTTCATATCGTGGAAGGACTTTCTAATCTTCTGTAGTTTATTGTCTCTTTTCTGTTTCAGCTCATAGAATTTGGTCACCATGAATGCTCTAAATTCTTTCTCGGACATTTTGGTAACATCCTCTGTTTTCTCAAGAAATGGAAGGGAGTCATCGTGTTCTTTCGATGGAGACATATTTCCTGCTTTATTTGGACCTGAGGTTCTTCTACTTCTAGCCATTGGGAGATGTGTTCACTTTGGAATACCTTTTTTCTTTTCTTTTCTTTTCTTTTCTTTTCTTTTCTTTTCTTTTCTTTTCTTTTCTTTTCTTTTCCTTTTTTTTTGAGAGGTTTTGGCTATAGGGCAAGTGCGCACACTCGCCAGAAAGACAGAGAGAGACAGAGAGACAGAAAGCGAGAAATCACTCCCCAGGGGGGGATGGCCATGCCACAATCTCTTCTTCTCCGTTCTCTCGGGATCTTGGACACGCATTCACATGCGCCAGGCTTGAGTTTGAGCCACCGGGTCCGAGACTCGAACTGTGGTCGACTATATGGGAGTCCAGCAACATAGCCATTACGGTAGCTGCTGGGCCCCAGAATACATTTTTAGAGAATGTTTCCTCAAATAGGAGCAAGTGTGTTTCCCTTTTGCTGTGGACTGAAGACTGCCGAAGTCTCTCTTCTCTTGTGTTCAGCAATGTGATCCGAGGAGGAATATTCTATTCAGGTGTATGAAGAAAAGTATCTCCTTTTTCTCGGGTGGTTCAGTACTTGGAGGATCCCAGAGAGTCTTAAAATACTAGAATATTTCAGAACTGTAATTCTAGACCTATCTAGACGTCCGGGAGGGTGGAGAGAGAGGAGGAGAGGACGAAATAAGTAGGAAGAAATTAAGAGGAGTATAAAGGAAAAGCCGCGCGCCATGAGTTTTCGCCAAGGTTCTGAAGATGGGGGTGGGGTGGCTGCAGAGCTGAAGGTGTTCCTGTGTGGTCAGGGGGAGAGAGAATTTACAAATGAAAAAGAGGAGAATGGGAAAAAAAAGCCTACCTGGCTGACAAAAATAGGGGTCTCTGGCTTGGGGGTGCCGGGGCTGGAGCTGGGGTGGGGGCCCTGCCTCAGTGTCCCTTAGGCCAGGGTTCTGAAGATGGAAGTGGGGTGGCTTGGAAGCTTTGTGACTTTTTTTCACTTCCAATTAGATTTTTTTTTTCTACATTTCCCATATAAACCAGTTGCTAAGAGTTTTCTTGGCTTGTGAAATTGTTGGAGAGTAAAGAGAAAACACTCTCAAGGGAAGCTGGGATGGTCTTTAGTCTAGGCGTGGCAGTACGGTTACTGCGGTGAGCACCAGAGAAAGGACGAATCCGTCTGTTGGTGAACACATGAAGCCAGCCGTGGTGGCTCAGGTGGGGCGAGGGCGATCGCAGCTGTCGGGACTCGGGAACCCTTTCTGACCCCAGAGCAGAGCTGTGTATCAGAGGTCCTGCAGGGCAGGTTTGCGACCTGTTTCCATGCTGTTTTCCCAGTCGCAGAGTCCAGGCAAATCCGAACTCCACCAAGCCTGCCTCCCCCGTGGGCTGGGGAGTTGGCAGGGGCTCGCCCCCTCAGGCCCCAACCTTGCCAACATGAAGCAGCTAGCCCTGCTCCCTGCCTGCCCTGCACCTCTCAGTATCCACACGATGCTCATGCGAGTGCTTCCGGCTCCAGAGCCTTCTTAGAGTATGTATGTATTAGTGTGGCAATGGGATTTTCTTTCTCAGTCCTGAAGGGCCGTTGTGACACTGCTGGTGCGACTCACACAAACACGAGGTCGTGGGAGCGACCTCAGAAGGGGGCCGTGCACCCTAGTTCATGGTCTGGGTGGGAAAAACCAATTCATGGCAAAAAAAAAAGGTGCTTTTTGTCGATATCCGGAATTTTTTTTTTTTTTTGAGAGGTTTTTCCCTATAGGTCGCGTGTGCTTGCCAGCCAGACAGAGAGAGACAGAGAGACAGAAAGCGAGAAATCACCCCCCAGGGGGGATGGTCACGCCACAATCCCTTCTCCTCCATTCTCCTCTCGGGATCTTGGGCATGCATACACATGCGCCCGGCGTGAGTTTCGAAGCCACCAGGTCCGGGACGCGAGCCACGGTTGACTACATGGGAGTCCAGAGACATAGCCATTACGCTAACTGCTGGTTCCCTGATATCTGGAAATTTTTCATTATCCTTTATATTGCAAAAGTATTTTAACTTACCAGGAATCTTTTAGAAAATAGCAAGTGTTGGTCCCGACAGCTGATATGAACATGTTTTACCAAGGAGCCGGCAACCTTGGAAGGTCGTGGTTGTATAGTCACGGTCTGTCCTTCCATCTCTTCCAGGTAAGCATCACTCTCACTCTTCTACAGTCACGGGCTGGGACCCAGGAGGCCTACTGAGAAGGCTATGACATTACATTAAGAATAAAAGGGACCTAAAACATGCAACAGCAACAGAGCTACGAATAAGGGAGAAACCAGGGCTGTTTACAAGATAGAGCTCACGGATTCACAGGCAGAATGGAGGCATGCCTTCAGGGGGGAGGGTAAGGTGTCACATGGATGGAGAGTTCTCTATAAAGTGGAAATAAGTACATATGTATAAAATAAATGTATGTGTGCACGCACACACACGTATGGTTACGTTTTCCTCACTATGTGTGATATATATGTGCACGTGTGTGTACATTCGCACATCCGTTATATAGAGAGGCCATTAAAACCTGCGAGAAACGGGACTGGGCACTACGGCACAGCTGGCATGGCGAAATTAGAAGAAATTTAGTACAGAGGAACACGAGCACAGATTCACGGGAAGCCTCGAACAGGAATGAGCACCAGAGGGCTGACTCGGAGGAAACCACAGACAAGCTCAGACCGTATGCGACAAATTGCCGTGTCCACAGGTGCGGGTCGCTGTCGCCACCGTCATTCTGTACCAGGTCCAGTGGAGGGGCATGGGGTCCCTACTCTTTGACGTGTGTTTCTCAAATCTTCCTGTGCATCAGAACAGCAAACAGATTTGTGGCCTGACCTCCAGATCTTCGGAGCCAGCCCACTTGGGCCAGGGTTCAAGAACCAGCCTCTCTAGTGCTCCCAGCACGTGCTGCGGACGCTACATCCTGGGAGCACTTTAAGGGCTACAGCTAAGGGTCGTTTTCTAGAGTTTCGATCTGCTCCCCCTAACCCTTGGTATGGATGTTGAGGCCAGAAATAACCAGGGAGAAGCAGGTGCCAGAACCGGGAGGCCAGAAGTCCCCCGGAAGCAGGAAAAACCTGGGACCCGCCGCCCTGGAGCCCATAGACATGGCTCCGGATCCGAGTTTGGCTGCTCTCTTGGAAGCTCCTGGCCCCCAGGGCACCTGCCTCCAGCCCATCGCCACCCGCCACCTGCCACCTGCGCAGTTGGACCTGGGGCCTGTGGACCTGCGCAGCAGAGCCGGCCTCCCAGCGAGGGACTGTTTGCCAACTACCTAAAATGACTAATTTAGTCACTCGTTAAAAAATATAAACAGACCATTAAAACTCTCCAGGAACTCAAAAAAATCAACTTCATGTTAGAAAGCGCTAGGATAAATAAGCAAAGCATTTCAGTCTGGAAAGACAGGGACTGCAGAAAACAGGAAGGTAATCACATGAAGTGCTCAGTGTCAGCAGAGATTTCTAACACACAGCATCTGTCGGAGGGCTGGCAAGGCTGGGGAGAGCTCAGTAAGATGTCAGAGAGATAATACAAACATGAAGTCGATTTCGATTTTATGCTTCTGGTAATACTGGGCAAACTTTTCAGATTATCCTTCCCAAAGAAACTCAAAGAAGAAAGCGCTTTCAGAAAAACTGTCTTTATGCCCTGGAAGAAGTAAAAGGAGTGGGTGGGCAGGCCAGCTCCGGGAAGGCAGAGGCCACGCGGCTGACTCAGACGGCCTCAGGCCCGGTGCTGAGAATCTGGCCAAGTCTGTCCAAGACAGGAGTGTAAACGAGACCCTCCCCACTAAGGCAGACCCGGGCCAGCCCGTTCCCCCACTGTCAGGATGGACACCAACACCAGCGGCCCCAGGCCCTGCTAAACACACGTCCTGTGTGAACAGGAAGGAGGGGTGGAAGCACACGGGAACCTGTCCGGAGAAGTTCGTTGGCAGGCTGACTCCACACAGATTTGTAGCTCATGTTTATATTCATGTACTTTTTAAGTAAAATGAGCAATAAGCAAAATGGAAAAAAGTAAATGAAAAGAAACCTATATGTAAAGAAACCACCGTGAGTGAGAAACATGAGAGAGACCCATCATCAGATGTTGGAGTATTTGAACATGAATTAGAAAGTAATGATTCTTGCCATTAAAAATATTGCGAGAAAAGTCTTAAAATATCACTAGGCCACAGAAAAATCATAAGTGACCTAGAAGATTCAGTAAGTAAAGTGGAATCTCTACAAATAAAAATAGAGGCCAGCAGGTGGTATGGCAGTTAGGGAACTGGACTCCCACGTAGTCAACCACAGTTCAAGTCCCAGACCTGGTGGCTTGAAACTCATGCCAGGTACATATGCATGCATGCCCAAAATCCTGAGGGAAGAATGGAGGAGAAGGGACTGTGGTGTGACCTTCTCCCCATCCGGGGAGGGGGTGGCATTGATTTCTCACTTTTTGTCTCTCTAGAGAGTGAATGTGCTCTATAACAATAATTCCTCTAAAAAAATGAATAACAATTATAAGCTATATTATAATGTAAGATTAGCTATTGTATTTCCATGATGAAGAATGATGTCAAGACATGTAAATTAATTTGGAGATTTTTGGTTAGACTTGTACAAGAAGTGTCAGCTCAAGATTCCCACTTGCTATTCATTTTTATATTTTTCCTATTGATTTGGGAGAATTTTAAAAATGTGTTCTGTATGAATCCATTGATAAATAGGTAAATAATATAGATAACTATTTATAAATATATAGAAAATAAAAACAAACACATGTTTATACAAACACATGGACATGTACTTCATAAGGTTTCCTTCAAGATTGCCTCCAAGATTTTCTCGATCTTAAAAGTGTCTTTTCAAGATTTTACTTCTAATAAAATTAAAGTTAACAAACCATTTAAGAGATTGAAAGGATTGTGTTCTATTTAAGAAAACTCCCCACTTCAAAATATTCTCCTATGTTTTCTTCTAGAAGTTCTATTGCTCTATAATTTTAGACCTCAGTAACATTTATCCCAAATTAAATTTTGTGCATGGTATGAAGTAGGAATCAAGATTTTTTTTAAATTTTGGATTTGTAATTGATCTAGCATTGTTTATTATAAAGGCTATTCCATTGCCAGTGCATGAGGGTCGTGCCTTGGTTTCGTCAACTTCCAGACTCACTATTTTGACTCAGTAGACTATTCATCTAAGCCTTGTAGCAAAAAGTATGCTATCACAATCATTCTTCCATTATAAGAAAACATAACATCAATAGTATACATTTTCCAGGGTTTTTTTTTTTAGATGGAAAAGTTTAAAATTGCTTAATATATCCGAAAGAAGACAAAATAGAAAGTAAAATATCATATCTCTGTCTATCCAATCTACCAGTGTGTTCTCCATCTATTTGTATGTCTTCTTTTTTTTTACTTCCAATTGAGATAAAAGGGAGGAAACTGAATGAACTCTTAGGTCATTAGAAAAATCATGACATATTTTCCAGTTTTTCTATGCAAAAAAAAAGGTGCCATGACTTTTCCAATAAGTTTTCCTAATAAATAAAATAGTAAATTTAAAACCTAGCAAATCAGTAATTAATTCCATCAGCAATTATAATGTTTGAAAGGTACAGATGATCAGCTTTGATAGAGAGAGTAAAATCCCCTTCAGAGTTGTTTACAAGCTATACATTGAAAAAGATACAATAATATTGCAATAAATTAGAAGAAATCATGTTATTCAAAAATTAATAAAAAGGGGGAACCAGCAGTTAGCGTAATGGCTATGTCGCTGGACTCCCACGTAGTCAACAGCGGTTCAAGTCCCGGACCCAGTGGCTTAAAACTCACGCCGGGCGTGTGTGCGTGCGTGCCCAA
The DNA here is from genome assembly GCF_000334495.1 of Tupaia belangeri chinensis. Taxonomy (NCBI): domain Eukaryota; kingdom Metazoa; phylum Chordata; class Mammalia; order Scandentia; family Tupaiidae; genus Tupaia; species Tupaia belangeri. Next base: position 804,442 of record NW_006197981.1, on the reverse strand, counting down.
GATCCCGAGAGGAGAATGGAGGAGAAGGGATTGCAGCGTGACCATCCCCCCTGGGGGGTGATTTCTCGCTTTCTGTCTCTCTGTCTCTCTCTATCTGTCTGGCGAGCACACGCGCCCTATAGCGAAAACCTCTCCAAAAAAAATTAATAAAAAGGAAGGTAGTATTATTCTATAAATATCAGACAATAAACTTTAAAAAACAAACTGCTATGGCACATGTACTCTATGGAATACTATTCAGCCATTAAGAACAACAAAACCCTGGCTTTTGACAGAAAGTGGAAGAAAATGGAAGATTTACTGCTGAGTGAAGCAAGCCAGGCTTTGAAGGAGAAACACTGTATGTCCCCACTTAATATATACCGAATGTCTGCACTCTATAACTGAAACAGACAGGCTATAGGATGTACAAACACAAGAGATGGGTGTGAATGCCAGATGTGGTGTGTGTGGAGGAGTGGGGCCTGGGGAAGAACATTTGGAGGAGGGATACGAAGACAGCATTGTTGAGACAGGGAGGTAGTGTTGTTATATTTTGATCAACTCGACCAGGGAGAAATGTTCACATATTAAAACGATCACCTTGTAAGCTAAATAATGTAATTGAATGTATTTAAAAAAATGCAAATAAAAAACATATTAAAAAAGAAAAAAAATGAACCACTTCAAAATGCTGAAAGCATGTTACTCACTAGAGAGGAACATTAAAGATAAAGTTCTGTGTTTTAAAACTTGACGAACATTTTAAAAACTCAGTCAATACCAACTATGGAAAAGAGATATTGCTACAGATTTTGTGGACAAGAAATAGGGATAAAAATTATTATAAGCAAATTTATGATAATGTCTGAAAGTAAAGATAAATTTTGAAGCACATACTTAACAGAACTGAACAGAATATTTTCATAGCCATTAAAGAAAAGTCATTGGTAGTCAAAAAAGTTTCCTCGTGTATCTCATTCACTCCCAAGGGAATTTTCCAATGAGTTCCACAAGCATAAAGGGGAGAAATAATTATAATAGAAAAAATTGACAGCCTAATTTTTAAAAAATAATTATTTTATTTATTTATTTTTATTTATTTATTTTAATTTGACCAGAGAGGGACAGAGTGAGAAAGAGAGGGGAGGGAAGTGAGAAATCGATCTGCCGGGTCTGGGACTCCACCCATGGTCCGCCACCTGGGCTTCCAGCACTCTTAACCACCACGCCACCTGCTGTTCCAACACCCTACTTTTATAAAGTCAATATGATCCTGTTACAAAATTTGATGAGATCAATTTAATTATGAAAAATTATGGGCTAATTTAATTCATTAAGACAGTTATGGAAGAGACTAGCACACCATGACAAAATTAAATTTACCTGTGGATACAAAGGTGATTTGATTTAGCATTAGGCAATTATTTGAGAAAAGAAAAAAAGTTATGATTAACTCGTAAAAACAAGACAAATATTTCTATATAGTTTTGGCATGAACATCGCAGATAAGCAGGGCTAGGGAAGTATCACTCATCTTACTGTTAGGGATCTGCTTAACACTTAGGGCGTTAAACGTAATGGTTAAACCCGGAAATACTGTCCGTTAGAGACTGGGCTTAAGACGGGTCTCGACCTGTGGCCACGCCTGCTCACCACTGCAGTGGAGGGAATTGCCAATGAAGAAAATCAAGGGACCCTCCGAAAGGCGTAGGAGTAGGAGTGAAAGGATTATTCTTACTGATGGTATGATTGTGTGCGTATAAATCTCAAAAGAACGTAGACATACATTTTTAGAATTAGTAAAATTCAACAAGTTGGCTCAAAGCAAAATCTATATAGAAAAATCCATTGCCTTTCTATATACCAGTCACTAGGGGTTAGAAAACAACATTTTAAAACATAAAATAGCATCAAAACATCTGGATTGACAGGGAATAAATCTAACGAAATACAAGAATTCCATAGAGACCACTATAAAAATCACTGGAAGTTGTTAGGGAACACCAATAGATAAGATCCCTCTCAACGGATAGCAAAGCTCAGTATTGTAAAGACATCATTTTTACAAAAGTAATCATAAATTTATTAACATGCTCATCCAAACCTCCTTTTCTTTTTATTTATTTATTTATTATTTTTTGGTGAAACATGGAAATAGAATGGTCAAGAATAGCCAAGAAATCTCAAAAAACAAAACAGGAAAACGAATTCTGCCGGACGTCAAGGTTTCTTAGAAGAAGGCAGCAGCTGAGATGTGGCACTGGAGCAGGGTGGAGCTCAGAAAGCAGACCTCAAAACAAGAGAGTGGACACATGGCACGCTTTCTCAGCAGATCAGCAGAGAAAAGAAATATTTGTTAAATAAATTGGAAAAATTAGCTGTACAAATGGAAAAAAATAAGTGTGAAAAATAATGTGCTCATTAGCACTGTAAATTTTATCACATCTCTATTGGTTCACTGCTCTTTTTTTAGAAAACAATCTAGGGAAGGCCGCAGTGACACTCTGTCCACACGCGTGCATCTATGTACGAGAGCCTCCGGAATGCAGCCTGGAAACTGCCGGGGCCAGGGCACGCGTGACCTCACGGTCACAGACACTAGGCTGCTGTCTATCTGCGCTTGGACTCTGAGACGGGGTATTCGGCATTTCACCTTCTCACATCCACGGCGGTGAGGACTCTGCAAGGGTAGCTCATGCCTTAAATTGTGCTTATTTCTAAAGATTGGCATTTTATATAACAGTCTTATAAATTTTCTCTTCTTCTTTTTTTTTTTTTTTTGAGAGGTTTTCGCTAGAGGGCGCGTGTGCTCGCCAGACAGACAGAGAAAGACAGAGAGAGAGAAAGCGAGAAATCAACCCCCCAGAGGGGATGGTCATGCCACAATCCCTTCTCCTCCATTCTCCTCTCAGGATCTTGGGCACGCACGCATACGCACCCCGCATGAGTTTTAAGCCACCGGGTCCGGGACTTGAACCGCGGTCGACTACGCGGGAGTCCAGCGACATAGCCATTACGCCACTGCTGGTTCCCAAATTTTCTCTTCTTAAACTGGTGATAGATTTTTTTTTTTTTTTTTTGACACAGATTTTTGGTGTAGGGCGCACCACTCGCCAGAGAAACAGAGAGTGAGAAATCACCCCCCCCCCAACTCCCCCAGGTGGATGGCCATCCTGCAATCCCTTCTCTTCCATTCTCCTCTCGGAATCTTGGGCACATACGCACATGTGCCCAGCATGAGTTTAAGCCACTGGGTCTGGGACTCAAACCGCGGTCGACTGTGTGGGAGTCCGGCGACGTAAACTTTATACCATCTGCTGGTCCGAACTGGCAGTAGACGTTACCTATGCGGTTCTCCTTTCGGTAAGTCTGTCTCATACATCGGTAACTGCCTTCTTCCAACTAGTCCTATGCTGCAAATACCATCTTCTAAAACACAGCCTATTTTAAAACTGAGGCCATGTCGTGCATTTTAACACAGAGAAATGCTTTAAATGTTGTATTAAATTATTGGTATTTTCTATTTCATTTTTTTCTGTCATTTCCCACTCAAGAAGCCTTT
>NW_006197981.1:791215-800116 GCF_000334495.1 Tupaia belangeri chinensis | reverse complement strand
CTACTCTAGTATTCTAGTACTCTAGTATTCCCTACTCTAGTATTCTTAAACATTCTGAAGTTTATTTGTCTAGAACTCTAGTCCATGAGGAATTATTCTATGTGGAATATGAAGAGAGAATTTGACCTCATGAGTTTTCAGATCAAATTGTTAAATGTCGGAAAGCTATCTGTGAAACAGGCCCAAGACTGGCCGCTCGCTTCACAGCCCGCCTTCTGGTCCTGCTGGCATTTGGCTGTTTTGCCAGCGGATAACTGGGGGTTCGACAGGGACTCTACGGCCCACAGTGGTAACATATTTACTCTGGGGCCTCGGGAAACATTTGCCAACTTGTGTGGAGAGGCTCCCTGGGGCCCTCCAAGCTGAGACTTGCTGTACAGCGAGTTGCGGTCCGAGGCCAGCTCTGGGCTCTGCTCTGTCCCGCTCTGTCTTAGGCCCACTCTTTCACTGCCATGCTGTTCCAGTTACTGCAACTTTGGAGCATGTTTTGATACCTGGCCGGGTGGTTTCTCTCCACTCAGCTTCAGCTTTATTGTTCTCTGAAAAGCTATTTCTGCAAATTTACTCATGTCTCGAAATTTAGGATCATTCTGTTGAACTTTGAAAAACACTCTCAGATGTTTAAATTTGAGAAAGGTGATGCTGAGTCTTCCATCCGGGAGACGGATCTCTGCATCTCTTCCTTCCGTACTTTGTAAAGTGGAGCTTTTGCTCCTGCCGGCTCTGCGAGTTTGGAGACTGATTTTTAGATGCAGTATGTTCTTTTCTTTCGGCCTCTTCCCATCGCATCCCCCTTTCCCCCTTCTGTGCTGCGTGTGGATGATTTCCTCAGATACATCTTTTGCTCACAAAATCACTCTTCACATGTGCCTAATCTGCTGTTTAACATTCACCGAGGTTTTAATATCAAGGGCTGTAATTTTATCCCAGAAGTTTTATTTGATTCCTTTTAAAAGACGCCTGTTCTTCTCACAGTTTCCATTTTTTCTAATCCTTATTTTATCCATTTAATCCTGCCACATATTTACTGTCGTGCCTTTCAAATTGCTCGAGTCACTCAGAAGGCAGGTGTGTTTAATTTCACCTCCTTTCTAATGCTGCCCCCATGGGGATCAAACACGCCCTTCTCAGGACAGAGTTCCCGTGGGACGGTCTTTAATCCCCTCCTACCAGTCACCGTGTGTGTGTGTGTGTGTGTGTGCGCGTGTGTTTCCTGCATTGTCGCGTGGGTCTCCGTCACTCCCACCTGGTGCCGGCCTCGTGCTGGCTCCACACTGAGGTCTTCCCCAGCAGCGCCTGGTCCAGGGACAGAGCGAAGTCTGCTGGCTTTGTCCTGTTTGGCTCTGGCTTCCGCCAAGGCTGTCGTTCCTTTTGCCCCTTTGAAGGCCCCCGAGCTCATCTTTCACCACTTCTGGGGTCAGAACCCAGACTCAGCCCGTTTCTGACACCCCCGGGGCCTTCGCTGCTTCACCCCACCGGCAGGTTTTAAGACCCCGTCTATTTTGTCACTGGAAAATGTCACACCTCCTTTCAACATTAGCCATGTTTATTTTGTCGTGGTAAAGATTTGCTCAACTTTATTTTATACTCTTGCAACGGAGTCCAGGCTAATTCTGAAACTGCGGCAGGGGAGTGACAGTGCCAGGTAGGCGGGGCTTGTCCTTGTCAAGAGGGTTCCTGGCCATCGCAGCACCACACTGTGGCCACGCACAGGACCCTGTGTCTAGCGTGGCTCCCCTCCCTGGACTCGTCTGTCCTCGGCGATATTGCTGCAAGGTCTTCCCCGCCGTTCCCTGCTGGAGCAGGGCTGTTCCAGGCTCCCGTGGTAATCGCTGCCTAGTCTGGGACCTTGGAGTTCAGGGTCAGCATTACCATTCGACCTTCACAAACTGGCCCAGGTCTCCAGGGCACAGCTGGCCGAACAACAAGAGCTGGGGAGTTTCCACCTACCTACGGTCAGGGAAAATAAAACGTAGCACCCCTCCCAGAGCCTACACATGCAACACATAAGCACACAGATATTTTTTCTAAGAATGAAGATATGCTTGAAAGCTCTTTCTATTTCCACCCCTAGGTACTAGAAAAGGGGGCATAAATTTCACATATTCTGTAACAAAATATTGGGCAGTTGGAAAAGTCATGACACATTTTCTCATGGAAAAACACAGAAAAATACATTGTGACTTTTCCAACCGCCCAACGGTGTCGCATTTAAGGAGACACGCTGCAAGAGAAATGCGGAAATAGACACAGGAACGAGTGTGCAATCGAAAATCCGTGGCACAGGCACAATGATGAGGCCAGAGGCTTTTTTAAAAGAATTATTTATTTATTTATTTATTATTTTTAAATTTGCTATTAGGCACATGTGCTCGCCAGAGAGAGATAGAGAGAGAGAGAGAGAGACAGTGAGGCTCCAGTCACAGTCAGCCCTGTGGGAGTCCAAGCCCTTGGCCACCGTGCCACATGCCGGCCCCATGAGTCAGAGGTTGACATATGAACTGGGTGTATATACTAAAGGCAAAAACTGGATGTTATACACTAAGGAAGAAAAATTCGAATACAAGTTTGTAGGAAATATATTTTTGGTATTTCAGGGCATTTTACCCAAACAGAAAATATGCCCAGATACTTGAGAAAAGCTTAAATACAAGTACACACCACAGTGTGGCAGAGACACGAGCTCCCCACGCTGCACAGGAGAGACGCAAACAGGAATAAGTACCAAGGGTTTAACAGCGGACTGAGAGCTGGAGCAAGTTAGAAACTACATACACAGCATCAGTATCTTGTAAATAACTTGGGCATGGAAGAAACCAGAACCGAAACTAAGAATATTTTAAGAAATTGGGATCGAGAACACTTTTATACATAAATCTGGCATTTAGAAAAAACACATATTCTTTATTCCATTTACTAGAAAACACAAAGCACTAAAAAATAGATTAGCTAAGTGTTCAAAATAAAAATAAATTTAGGAAGAGGAAGTAGCAAGCAGTAACAAAATGAAAGCAGGGGCCCGGGAGCCAACAGGAGCACGTGTTGGCGTTAGGGGGCATAGCTCAGTGATGACAGTTGGTGGCAACTCACTGTGCACCTCCGTTAGCTGAAGGGCTGTTCCCAGCACGAGGAAATGGCAAGCGTTTGAGACGATGAATACGCTAACTACCCTGACATGGCCATAAAAAGCAGTCATGGAGCTAGCGAACGGCGTCGTGGTCAAGGCGCTGGGCTCCCACGTTGTCAGCTGCAGTTTGAGTCCCAGACAAGGTGATTTGAAACTCACACCGGGCGCGTGTGCGTGCGTGGACAAAATCCCGAGTGGAGAATGGTGGAGAGGGGGTTGCAGCGCGGCCACCCCCCTGCGTCTGCAATTTACAGGAAGTTGACTGGAGATACGAGATTAAGATAAGAAGCTCGACTCACTTACAAATGTCTGCATTTTCGCGAAGATTACACACCACTTCGGTAATAACGAAGGACCGTCCTTTCCCTGTGAAGGAGGGTGGCTGCCCTGGGGTTGGGCAGCGTCCAGGGTGTGCCGCAGCCATCGTGGTCCCCTGTGTGGTGGCCGTAGGGGCCACACCGCCTGGCGAGGTCGCACCGTGCTGCAGCCCACCGAGACCCCGTCCATCGCTGCTCGGCCATCCCCCGGCCGGAGCCAGCGCCAGCCGGGAAGTTGCAGTTTCTGACTCACGGGAGTAACGGAGAGGAACGCATTTTTTCCCAGTTCTGGCTTTGATTTTCATTTTGTTTTTGCCCTAGAATTCAGTCTGTAAGGAATCCGTGCTATGACATTTAAGGTGGACGCAGTCTTTACTGAAAGGATAGAGTCACGAATAAAAAGCTCCTTCTGAGCCGGCTCCGAGTTGTGCACCTGGTCCCCGTGTGAGAAGCCGTGGGCCTCCGCCGTCCGGCCACTGTCCAAGGGTACCGCTCCTGCAGGAAGCTGGCCGAACGCCCCCGCAGGGGATAGCCACCCTCCCTGCGGGGTGCGGCCCACCTGTGCACACGTCGCCCAGCTGGACCCTGCCCGGGAGGTCTAGGGAGCCTTGGCCGGCTGCGCAGGACACCGCTCCGGTGAGCTGGAGGCTGGGGTCTGCCTTCTCTCCGTTCCCACGGTGAGTTCCCCATCAGCACTGGCATCGACACGTCCGGATGGCATGGTAGTATATGCACATCCAGAAGCGATTGTAAGCTCCACGGGGCACCAGGCGTACCAAGGCTTCTCCAGGTCAGGGTCGGTGAAGGCCTTACACAAGCTTCAGTACTTCCCAGGGGCTTTCACACAGAGGGTGTTCTCCAACCACAAGGTGTGGAATTGGAATTTAATTAAAGCAGGGCCACGCGACAGACACCCATCTGCAGTGCTGGAAACCACAGGGATGCCTGGTGTGCGTCCCTTGTCATTCCGGAACGGGCCAAGCTCCCAGGGCCACGATTCCTGCTAAAGATTCTGGAAAGGCCGGGGAAGGCCGCGTGGACGGGACTCTGTCAGGGCGCCTTTTGCTCTCTCTTTCTTGCTCGCCGGAGCATCCTGCCGCCGAGGAGACAGCACAGAGTGTGTCCTGCCGGTCTCGTGTGGCGCCTGGAAGGGCCTTCCCGCCGCAGGCGCTGCGTCTGGCCCATCACTCGCCCAGGTCGTGGAACACCACGGACGCCCAGCACTGCTGGCAGTCGCCAGGATGCCCCGCGCCAAGCCCAGCGTAATTCTGGAAGCACAGTATCAAATGCCACAATCCCAAATGTCAAAATCCCCAAAGATCTGAATCTCTAAAGCTTAGAATTCTGTAGTATCTAAAATCCCTGACAATCAAGATGACAAAAGATTAAAATCTTGAATGTTTAAATCCTGAAAGCTGAAATCTCCAAACCCGTAATTCCCTCTTAAAGAGACCTTTAAAAAGCTGCCTATGAGTGCTTGTGGGTGCATGTTCATGGACCCAGAACAGGGATGTGGTATGGTGGCAGGAGATCGTATGGGGGATGCTCAAGTCAGCACATGTTGAGTCGGAATTTCACAGCGGTGCTATGTAGTCAAAGAATGGGGCGTCCAGCGGATGGCATGGGGTTAAGACGCTGGACTCCCACACGATCCCCTGTGGTTCGAGTACCGGGCCTGACAACTTGCTTTCTCATGTTCTCTTTCTCTCTGTCTTTCGCTGGCCAAATAAATTATTTATTTACTTAATTTAACTTTATTTGTTAGTGGGAACATACTCTCCTAGAAGATCCAGGCTTAACCAGAAAAGAAACAGCTCTTCATCAAGAACAGTTGGGTCCAGGACTCGAATGGCAGCGATCCCGGAAGTCGACCATGTGGGATCCAACCGCCTTAACTTCAGTGCCACCTGCTGGCCCCAAACACTCATGTTTTTATATGACAATTTTTTTTTCACTTCGTTTTTCTATTTTCTATTTTTATCCCCATATTTTAAATTGTAGGTTTTATTCTTTGTAAATCACATGCTATGTCCTTCATCTTTGCATCATCCCGGTACTGGATTATGAATTGTGTAAGGATTTCTAGAGAGTTCTTATTCATTTTATGTGCATTTTGCAGATTCGCGCCCATAACAGCACACTGTCACGCTGACTGAGCATCACGAATGCATGTGCAAACTTCCAACACTGAACTGGAGAATAAATAGCTTTTTGTTTATCTGCATTTATGACAAATGAAATTTGTCAAGATCTCTGCTCTTCAGGCATCTGTATGTGCAGTGGTGACCATGAGTGAGAGACACAGAGGGCCTCCAACAGGGTCTCAGGGCCCTTCTACCCCCAGGTCAGCCAGCTCCGGACTGCGACAAGAACAGGCCCACATCCTGGGGAGCGCTCCAGACGTGAACCTAGAACCTTCCCACAGGGCTCAGCCCTGAGTCTTATCTCTGCACCACCATCCTAATGTTTCCTGAGCAATTTCATTAAAAGACGTAGGTTGGGCCAGCCAGGTGGCCTCGTGGTTATGGTGGCTGGGTCCCACACAGCCGACTGTGCAGTTTGAGTTCGGGACTCGGTGGCTTGAAAAGCATCTGTGTGGATGCATGTATGTGTGTGCTCCAAACCCCAGGAGGAGAACGGAGGAGGGGTCCAGTGTGGCCATGCCCCGGGAAGCTCTCTCTGTGTTCCTCTCTGGCGAGTGATGTGCTCTACGGAATTTTCTTAAAGAAGACTTAGTTGCGTGTCACAGGATTTCTGACATTCGCGCTGGGCACAATTACAACCGCAGTGGCAGGTTGTGCACACTTTCCCTTTCACCCTGTTCATGGACTGAGTCCTCACAGCCGTTGTGCCACGTGAGATGCCATTATTGATCTGAATGCTTACGCTTGCAAACAATGTGTTATTGTCCACTTCAGTGCATAAAGCGGGCTGGGGTGTTTGTTTTTAGGTTAGGCCCAAACACATCCCAAGCAGCTCCCAGGGACCACCTGCAGGTTCAGAGCAAGGCTGTCACCGTTTCCTGCAGAGAGCGAGGTTGGAGATGGCGAGCTGTCTTCACGAGGCTGTACCGCCTAACAGGAGTAAGGAACGCGCTCCAGGGCCTGCTCCTGGGGTCCGCGCTGCTTCCAAAGGTTGCTAAAGCCAGGCTCAGCCAGGCTCAGTCCGCCCACCTGCAGGGAAGGTTTCTGCAGAGCGTAGGCTGCACAGTGCGGCCTGGACCCCACAGCGGCCTTGGGAACTCACAAACTGCACTCTCAGGCTTACGGACGCCCTGAACCTGGGGGGCTTGGCTGCGTGTGGACGGCCTCCGGTCATGCTGGTGGACACTGACATTTGAGCATCCTGATAGAAGCACATCGATATTTCAGATACTCTTTTTTTTTTTTCTTCAAAATAACGTATTGAAGGCATTCTCCTTTCTTTTACATTTTTTAGGCCCTAAAGGTATCTTTCCAAAGGACAGCAACTCTTTTCAAAGTGACAAGTCGTATAGGCAGACGATTTTCTGTTTTTAAACAACTGTCTGAGAGCACTGCATAGCGTCAGAGAGCGGGAGAGGAAGTGCCCCGAGGGGACTGGTCACCTGCAGGCCCTCCTCCGCCCCTCGTCCTGTTGGGACTTGGGCATGCACACGCACATGCACATGCGCTTACACGCGTGCACACAGCATATTTTTTCAAGCCAGAGGACCAGGATTTGAACCCTGGGCTGCCATACGGGATCCTGCACCCTTAACCGCTAGGCGTACAGGCCAGCACCCTGAAGCGCTCCACTGATGTTCGGGAATACATTTAATTAATGGGGCTATAAAATACATAGCAGATTTAGTGCGTCCCCTGCTTGTAGTAGGAACCGGGACGGCTCTCGGCCCTGGAACCAGCCAGGACAGGGCGCAGAAGCCCCCAGCACTGGGGCCTGCACAGCCCTAAGGCACAGCCCAAGGAAGCCTCCCCTGGAGAAGGAAATGTGTGCGGGTTTCCAGGGAAACAGGAATAACAGGTTTGAATCCCGATTTGGCCTGGATCCAGTTCTAAAAATCACCAGGATGTACTCCACGGATAAAGTTAGAGGTGGCTCAGGAGAAACCGACTGGCCTGGCCCGGGAGTCAGACCGCAGTGAGGGCGGGGTGTGCGTGCGTCGCCTCCGACCGCCTTCGGAGAGGGGAGGCTGCAGCCACGGGCACTGGAGCTCTCCGTAAAAGGACGCCCCTGGGGGAGACCGAATGCAGAATTGAAAATACCCGGGGAAGAACCTAGGCAGCCCCCAGGGCAGTCGTGCCCTAAGTAATTCACAGCCATAACTGCAGTCATGCATGGCCCTGTGTGGATTAGGACACAGACACATGCACACACACACACACGCACACACGCACGCACATGCACACACACGTATAAAATGGAGGATAGGCTGGACACAGCCTCTCAATTGAGAGTTCCCCACATAAAAATAAAATCTAAACGGAAGACAAAGTAAGAAATTCCCTGGAGTCTTGTCTTTTGAAAGCGATAGACTTAGGCAGACAGCACCTCTCAGTAAAGAGGCCTGGTCGCAGCTGGCTGTGTGGGGCGTGCCAGGCCGGGAGGCAGACACGAGGAGACGGACCCAGAGGTGCCAGCACAATGGCAGGGGGGTTTATCCCGAGATTTCGCAGTTAAGACGCGTAAAATGCAGTCAGACCAGGAGTCATTTTACCTTTTCATTTTTGAAAGAAACGTCTCCATTTTAATATTGCATTGAGTGCTTTTCTTTTTTTTTTTTTTTGGAGGTTTTTGCTATAGGGCGCGTGCACTCGCCAGACAGAGACAGAAAGCAAAATAATCACCCCCCAAGGGGGATGGTCACGCCGCAATCCCTTCTCCTCCATTCTCCTCTCGGGATCTTGGGCACGCACCCACACGCGCCCGGTGTGAGTTTTAAGCCACCGAGTCCAGGATGCAAACCGCGGTCGACTACGTGAGAGAGCGACATAGCCATTACGCTAACTGCAGTCTGAGTGCTTTTCTTTTAAAGGCTCTTCTTTCAGTTATGAAACTATGTAGGTAGTCGCACATATTTTTAAGTTAACAACTTCTATTTTTATTTATTTTTGTCTGTTGATTTACTCCATGAGAGTGGCAGAGAAAGAGAGGAGAGACAGATGTACAGACCCCCGCGGGGTCCTCCTACGGAGGTCCAGCCCCTTGCTGCACCCAGCCAGGACATGGCAGGCACCCACGTTTCCAGGGAGACTCGGGGGCCAACCTGGGACCTTCTCACACGGCCTCAGCTCAGCATGGCTGACTTGGACTTTAATTTTTTTAGAGTTTTAAGTTCACAGAAAAACAGATAAGAAAATACAGAAGCCCGTCTCTCACCCTTGTACCCTTTCCCTGCCGTAACCCTGCAGTGACACCGCTGTCATGGCTCACGAGCTAGGGGTGAGCACGGCTACTCACGGCCCCCCCCGGCCTCGG
>NW_006197981.1:782778-791201 GCF_000334495.1 Tupaia belangeri chinensis | reverse complement strand
CCACTTCCTGCAGAGCAGCCTGACCTGAAGTTCCTGTGGGTCACCTGCTCCTTCTCCCCTCCCGCCCGCCCCTGACCTCGCGACCTGGCTTTTCACCTCACTTCACCGTTTCAAGAAAGACGCACAGTCGGAACACATGTGTGCGACCTCGGGCTGACTGCCTTCACTTAGCCAAGCACGTCTACCTGCTGCCAGGCCTTTCCACGGCTCAGGAGCACGCCTCACGCGATGTTCTGTCGCACGGACGTGAGAAAGATTGTCTCACCATTTTGCACTGAAGGGCGTCCCGGCGGCTCCCCATTTCCGGCTATTGTGAATGGAGGTCTACAGGAACGCCCACGCAGGCTGTGTGTGGACGCCTTCGTCAGTCATGCAAGGGTGTGGTTATGCTTGAATCGACACATGGTTTGTAAGACATGAGTCTGTGTTTCCAGGGGCTTTCTCCTAATTGTCCATGCCGGATTATAACCCTGGTCCTGCTGTAACTGAGGCTGGAGAGGGGAGGAGACTGGCATGGAAGCAGCTCGTGACCAGAAGGCAGCCTGGCAGCTGTCGGGTCACTGCGTCCCGACCTGTGCTTGGGGCCTCCTACGTGGCTCTGAGGTCTGTGCAGCCGCTGCGGAGCGTCATTTTCTCTTTGGCACTCTGTGAGTTTTATAAATATGACTTTTAGATTGCATGGTCTGTTCTATTTCGTGGGGCTGTGCAGAAATAGGGGACTTAATCATCCTCCTGGCAGCCTTGAGCTTTTGAAGCCATTTCCACAATCTCCCAGTTCTTTTAAGCTTGCTTCTTAGGATATGTCTCTGGGTCTTTTAGTCAATATTATCTGTGCTTTATTCCAGGCCATTCCTAAGTCCTAGTTCATACTTTCTACCAGAACGCCAGGAGCTGCCCTGCGCCACGCACAGGTGGGCGTGCGATGGTGGAGCCTGTGCTCGCTGCTCTGAAGGGAAGGTGTGGCTTAGGTGCTGTCTAGTGGAAGGGAGGGTGCACGCAGACAGAACCTTGAACTACGTTTAAAAAATGTAAGGCACGGGACCAGCAGATGGCACAATGGTTACATAGCTGGACTCCCATGTAGCCAACCATGGTTCGAGTCTCGGACCCAGAGGCTTGAAACTCACACTGGGCACATGTACGTGTGTGCCAAAATCCCGAGAGGAGAATGAGGAGAAGGGATTGCAGCATGTCCATCCCGCTGGGGGGTGATTTCTCATTTTCTCTCTGTCTCTGTCTGTCTCTCTGGAGAGCACACGTGCCCTGTAGCAAACATCTCTCTTTAAAAAAAAATGTAAGGGGCTAGTCCACGGTTGGTGATTCAGGGAGCTGGTCCCACGTGGCCAACTGCTTGGTTCAAGTGTGGTTGAGCATGCTCGAGATCCCAGAGGAAGGCAGGGAGGAGAGACTGCAGCGTGGCCCTGCACTGTGGGCACGCTCTCTTGTCCCCGTCCCTGTCTCTTTCCAGGGAAGGCATGAACTATGGAAAAATTAAGAGAAAAAATTTTTTAAAAAATATTCGTTAAGGTTAGGGGATTAAAAAAAGCTTAACATGTCTTTCATTTGAACTGTTATTACAAAATTGCAAAATCCCATAGTACATTTCTTCCATAGAAAAAGAAAGGATTGGAAACATAAAAATCTAAAACCCAGGATGATTTGAAATTAAGTAAAGTCACAGTTACTGTATTAATTACAATAATTGTAGCAGACCCTACATTGGAAATAGCGTGTCAGTTCATTGATAAATTAAAATAAAAATTCTAGAAAATATTCCAATTAAAATATGAACATATGAAACAAATTCATACAGAGAAAGAAATAAAGATCAACCAGAAGAAATGATATTAAGAGAATTTAACAAAAAAATAAGAAAAACATGTTCTAAACAGTCAAAAAATAGACTCAGAGTAGTTCTATAGTTTATTGAGCAGAAAACACTCCACCACATGTGTAAAGGGACAATTGCCGAAATACAAAAGAGTTAGGTTTATACAAGTATCCGAGGATTAAAATTCCACAACTTACAAACAAAATAATACCAGCTATATCCTATGTCTTTTGCGTTACTAGAAACAGGTGTATCAAATTCTCCAGAAAAGAAAAGGGAAGTCTCTGCACCAGGAAGCCAGCCATGGGGCCAGCTGACGGTGTGCCAGGCGGACATGGTGCTGGCCACGCGAGGAGCCGACCGCGTGGGAGGGCCCAGTTTGCATGTGCGTGGACCGCTCGGGGCATCTGGGCACAGGCACACCCGCACCCAAGACCAGCTGAGGCCGAGGCATCCCAGCGTCACCTGCGGTCAGCGGTGTCTCTCTGTCTCTCTCAAGGACTAAGTAAAGGAAGGGAGGGAAAGAAGAAGGAAGGAAACAGCAGAGATGGAGACAAAGAGAAAGCAAAAGCATGTTAAATCAAGGACGGTAAAAAAACGGTGAGTTGGAAAAGCAGTGAAATCGGCGGTCTCTGAAGCGGCTGGAGGAGCCAGCGAGGGGCTGGGGCGTCGGAGGTGAAGGACAGCCTGCACTGCGTCCCAAAGCCTGGGGGGAGGCGGGTTCTGCAAAGACTCAGCTTAGCTTTCAGTTCAACTATTATAAAGGTACATTAAGCCAGTAAATGTGAGCACTTACAGTAAATCATTCTAGACAGAAACACAGATTATCACGGTTAAGACAGAAGATATTGAATAGCTGAGTAGCCCTAACTGTAGTTATGTTTTCACGTTACACACAGACACGTCGGCAGACAAATGACCTCCAGGATCACTGGGCTTCGTACGACTTATCGCCCTAAACTTCCGACGGGTACATCCAACGTCCCCACGGCTATGGAAGTGACCACGCGCAGGTGACGCCAATGAAACTCCAAATGTAAAAGTTAACCTTTGTAACATAATGCTAGATCACCATGAAACAAAGTTTATTCGGGAACACAAAGTTGCCTTAATATTTTCAATTGAATCCATATAATTCTACATACTAACTGGAAAAATACAACATAATATTTTATATATATGTATATGTACTGTGTGTATGTATATATATGTATACACATATTATGCACATTAGTACATATATAATTATGCACATCCGTATGGATAGATAGATAGATAGACAGATAGATAGATAGATATAGATATAGATATGCTTTTGCCTTAGGGTACATGCCCTCCACAGAGAGACACACAGAAAGAAAACAAGACGTTCTCCCCCCAGGGGGATGGGCACACCGCAAGCCCTTCTCATCTATTCTCCTCTCAGGATTTTGGGTGTGCACACGCACACACGCCCAGTGTGACTTTCAGGCCTCCAGGTCCGGGGCTCAAACTGTGGTGAGCCACATGGGAGGCCAGTGCCTTAACCACCACATACCTGCAGCCCTGATTGTCTCATACTTAATCGTCCATGTGAGTGATTTGGAATGTGGTGACATATTTCTGGACGTGTGTGTCCTGTAACCACACCAGACTGCCTTAGCAGGCCATGACAAACAGTTCCTGGTGGTGGATGGGAATCCTCTCCAGCACCTCCTCTTAGAGTCCTGGCTTGTCTAGAGCTTTTCCATTTCTGCGTAAATCCTAGGTTGTCAATAACTGTCTTTTTATTCTAGATTTTTAACTGCACTGAACTAAAAGAATAGAAAAATTTAGAAAGGAATGACCTCTTAACAATACTGAGCTCTGCAATCTGCAAACATCAGTAACATGATATTGCTGGGGATTTTATTCATTTCGCTCAGAACAATTTGTTTGGTGCTGCATATGTTATTGTAGAGTTATGCACTTTTCAACATAGAGGTTTCCTACCTTTTCCTAGGTTGTTTTTGTTTGGTTCCCCTGGAGGGCAAGCGTGCTCTCCAGGGACAGAGAGGGAGGGTGAGGAGGCACCCTCCCCGGGGCTTGGCCATGCAGCACCCCTGCCCCCTTCCCTCCTGTTGGCTTTGGCCACCACCCCATGTGCCCATTATGTTTGTCAAGCATCCGGGTCCGGGACTCAAACTGCACAGGCCCCATCTGGCATCCAATTACCTTAACCCCCATGCCACCAGCTGGCCACTTTCCCGTATTTTTTATTAGTTTTATTTATCACCGTCATTATTTTCCAATTTTGTCATAGAGCACATGCACTCACCAGAGAGGAGATGAGAAAGCAAGCCACCAGGCCGGGGACTTGAACTGCTGTTGCCCACATGGGAGTCCAGCACTTGAACCACCCTGCACCTGCTGGCCCTGCGAGACACTTCAGTTGAATGGTTACTGCCGATGCTCTGGGGGTGCTGCCAGCTACTGTGAAGACGTGCCACACGAGCCATCTCAGTTCAGACATAAACAGTCAGGTAAAAAACATGGGTGAAAGAGTAAGAGCGAGATCGCTCCCTTGGAATTCGGACATTGTCCTGTGTTCATAAGGCACTGCTGAAAATAGGCACATTTTTCCAGGTCATTCCAGTAGGACAGTGGGATAGCTTCCACATTTAGCAACTGCGGGGATGGTGCACTGCAGAGCTGCAGCCGCTCCTCTGCTGTCTGTGAGACCATTCTGCCAGGGGAACAGCCGGAAGAGGAGCTGGAGTGTGGGGACGGGTGTCACTGCTGACCCTGTCCCCGACTGCCACTTCAAACCCTGACAAACTCGACTGGACACGCTGCCTGGACCACATGGCCTGGCAGTGCTGGAAACCAGGCTCGCGGCAGTGGCTTTTCCTCCTAGCCCAACTCCTGGACGTGTCCTTGCAGTAGGACAGACCTGAGGACCCAGGGCCCAGGGAGCAAGCTGAGAGAGGGAGCAGACTCCCGCCACTGGCACCACTGGCCAGACTTGGAGGCTCCCGGCTTTTCTCCGCAAGGCGCAGGGGGAGAAAGCGCCTTGAAGGGGCCGAGCACCTGTGGGGCACCCTGGGCTGCAGCGCCAGGTCCTGGGTTTGGTGCACTTCCGGGGGGTGGGGCAGAGGCTGGATTAAAATGACCGGGCATGGAGCTGTTTCTGTCTTAGAATTTAGTAATAATAAATTCCATGGCTTTGTTTAGCAAAAGCAGAAACAAAGCACTTTAACCTTCCTCTGCGAAGAGAAAGTGAGACTGCCATAGGCCCAAGAGGTGCCTGTGCTGGTTCAGGGCGGGGGTCCCTCGGCGCCGCCTGGAAGGCAGGGGAGGAGGAGAATGCCTGTCCTCAGGCACCGTCTGCTCGTTCCTCCTGCAGACCAATGGCGCCACGGCTGTGCACATCCCTGGTCAGCATGTGTCGCTGCTGCCTACACGGCCTGACACATGACAGCACACGACAAGTATCTAGTGAGGGACACACGCCAGGCATCACGCCAGCCATCGTAAGGGGTATGGACGTGCCTGACACGCCCAGTCTGTCACCGCTCACCAAGAGGTGGGCACCGGGGACCTAAATAGAGTGACACACACACCAGGAAGCCCATGGGGTCGGGAAGGAGCCCTAGCACACCCCACGTCATCACGGAGGGCTGGGGGTTTCCCTCCACGTCTCAGCATGTAGCACCACTCAAAAGGGAAGCCCAGGGCTGGCCCAGCGGCCTAGTGCTTAAGGGAACTGGATCCCACACGACCGGCCGTGTTCAAATCCCGACACCTGTGGCTCGAAAAGCATCCCAGGCACAAGCATGTCCCAGAGTCCGGCAGGGTGGCAGAACAGAGGGAAAGCAGTGTGGCCGCGCTCCTTCCCACACCCTCCCTCTGGGGAGCACACATACCCTCCAGCAGGTGGGAAAAAGCCAGGCCTTATCTGAGCAAGAGACAGGCTTTCCAGAGCCTGCCGAAGGGCAGCTGGGTGTTTACTGTGAGCAGCGAGGACGGGGCAGAGCCTGGCTGTGGGCGGTTCTAGTCTGTGCGGGTCCCCAGGAGGAACTAGCGTGGGCATCAGTAGAGACCATCACCTTCACCGCGAGGGGCTTCAGAACAGAGGCCTGGGGTGGGAGCAGATTTTCTGTCTTTTGGAGCCCGCCTGTCCGTGTCCCCCACCCAGACATCAGAGCTCCCGGACTCAGACTGCGAGACACAACCAGCAGCCCCCCCCCCCCCCCCCCCCCCGCAGCCCCCCCCCCCCCCCCCCCCCCCCCCCTTCTCAGCCCTGTGGCATGAGGACTTAGGGACTCTGTCCTAGCGAGAAGCAGCTCACCGTGCATTTCTGCTGCGCGTTTTGAGACACGCTTTCATTTCCCCTTGTTGCTCCAGCCACTGAAGAGCCACACCAGTTCCAGGTCGCCCTCGGGTCATGCCGGGCCTCGCGAACACGTCTCTCCACGTTCCGACAGGCGGGAACACGCCGCTTTCCCCTGACTCTGCACGGTGACGTGCTCACCTCGCCACTGGCAAAGATGGTTTCCCCTGACTTCAGACACACACGCAACATGCATCTTGACAGGCGGTAACACGCCGCTTGCCCCTGACTCTGCACGGTGACGTGCTCACCTCGCCACTGGCAAAGATGGTTTCCCCTGACTTCAGACACACACGCAACATACCTCCACGTGGCTGCCGGCCGGAGAATGCCATGAAGCCCGGGCTGCAGGTTTAGGGCGATAGGCTGAGTGAGCAGGGGGTGCAAGTGTTTGATTTTCCATTGTAAAGTGGGGCTATGACTCTTAAAATCCAAAATTTTTGCTTCAAATTGTTTTCTTCATCTAAGTTTTAAAATTCCAGAGAAGTTAAGTTCATTGGTTTGAGTACTTTGCATACAAAGCACTAAAAATGTTGTTTTGAAAATTGCTTGATGATTTAGGGCTCATCTCTGAACCTTTTATATAAATCTGTCTGATTATTTTCTATGCCGAAATACCCATAAATAAACCTTTCTTACCAAGTATTTGCATGCATTAGTACATGCAATGTGTGTTTCTGTTTTGAAAATGGCAAGACAAATGGTAAGAACCTCAACGCCGCGACGTTCCCTGTGAATGTAAAAGGCACCACCTTCTCAAGTCCTCCAGCTCTCCCCCCAAGGCAACGGCAGTAAAAAACGTCTTGAATATCCTAGTCTACTCCCATGTAGTCCACCATAGTTCAATCCTGGACCTGGCAGCTTAAAACTCATGCTTAGCCTGTGTGCCCAAGATCCCGAGAGGAGAATGGAGGAGAAAGGATTGCGGTGTGCCCATCCCCCCTGGGGGGGTGACTTCTTGCTTTCTGTCTCTCTGTCTCTCTCTGTCTCATCCAGTGAACACACATGCCCTATAGCAAAAATCTCTCACACACACACACACAAAAACCCTAGCTGTCACCCTCTCTTGCCTCCCATGATAATTTGTGCACATTTTATTTTATTGGCTGCATTATATTATCTTGTACTTTTGTATCTATCTGTCCCTATAGACTAGGTTATTTGGTGTCTTAAACCGAGTCTTATTTGTTTGCAAAGAAATAAAGGGCAAATTCCAAAATGTAATTTAAGACCCAACTAGCAAACCTTGAGTGGCTGGCTATGTGGCATTTCCATTTCTGCTTGACATGCCATCTTGCTGTGGAGCCCTGTTCCCGTGTGGCTGGGGTCGTGTTTTTATCATGGCATCTTCATCAGTGACGCCGAGCAGCAGACTCTTAAATACTTGCTCAAAGGCTGGATGGATGAACTTGGGAAAATTGAACACTAAAAACATGAACTGACGGGGGCCAGCAGTGGCAAAATGGCTGTCACTGGACTCCCACATGGTCAACTATGGTTCGAGTCCTGGACGGTGGCTTGAAACTCAGGCCAGGCGTGTGTGTGTGCGTGCCCAAAGTCCCAGGAGGAGAAGGAGGGAAGGGGTTGTTGCATGGCCATCCCCCGGAGGGTTGTTTTCACCTTCCCTCTCAGGGTCTGTCTCTGTCTCTGGTGAGGGCATGTGCCCTAAGGGAAAAACCTCTACAAAAGAAAAATAAATGAACTGGCGGGCCAGCAGGCAGTTTAGTGGTTAAGGTGCTGGATTTCCCCGTGGTAGAGACAGTAGTTCAAGTCCAAGTGACCGGGTGCATGTACATGTGTACTCAAAATCCCAGGGAGACATGAGAAGGGATTGTGGCGTGGCCATCCCCCTTGGGGAGGAATGTGATTTCTTACTTTCTGTGTCTCTATCTCTCTCTGTCTCTCTGGCAGGTGCATGAGCCCTACAGCGAAAATTTCTAAAAAAACACAGATAGAAAGAAAAAGAAAATCATGCTAGGCACATGAGTATACATGCCCAAAATCCCAGGAAGAGGAGGGATTGCAGTGTGGCCATCCCCTCGGGTTATGAATGATTTTTCACGTTTGCTTTTCTGTCCCTCTGTCTCTCTCTAGACAGTGTGTATACCCTGTGTCAAAAAGAAAGAAAGAAAGAAAGAGAAAGAAAGAAAGAAAGAAAGAAAGAAAGAAAGAAAGAAAGAAAGAAAGAAAGAAAGAAGGAAGGAAGGAAGGAAGGAAGGAAGGAAGGAAGGAAGGAAGGAA
>NW_006197981.1:775359-780507 GCF_000334495.1 Tupaia belangeri chinensis | reverse complement strand
AGCCCCCCCCCCCCCCCCCCCCCCCCCCCTTCTCAGGCCTGTGGCATGAGGACTTAGGGACTCTGTCCTAGCGAGAAGCAGCTCACCGTGCATTTCTGCTGCGCGTTTTGAGACACGCTTTCATTTCCCCTTGCCAGCCCAGCCACTGAAGAGCCACACCAGTTCCAGGTCGCCCTCGGGTCATGCCGAGCCTCGCGAACACGTCTCTCCACGTTCCGCGGGAACACGCCGCTTTCCCCTGACTCTGCACGGTGACGTGCTCACCTCGCCACTGGCAAAGATGGTTTCCCCTGACTTCAGACACACACGCAACATGCATCAAGAGTGAATATTTGACTTTTTGTGGCCCACAAGCCGGGAGATTAATCTTCAGCTTTGCTCTGTACATACCTCCACGTGGCTGCCGGCCGGAGAATGCCATGAAAGAGTGAATATTTGACTTTTTGTGGCCCACAAGCCGGGAGATTAATCTTCAGCTTTGCTCTGTACATACCTCCACGTGGCTGCCGGCCGGAGAATGCCATGAAGCCCGGGCTGCAGGTTTAGGGCGATAGGCTGAGTGAGCAGGGGGTGCAAGTGTTTGATTTTCCATTGTAAAGTGGGGCTATGACTCTTAAAATCCAAAATTTTTGCTTCAAATTGTTTTCTTCATCTAAGTTTTAAAATTCCAGAGAAGTTAAGTTCATTGGTTTGAGTACTTTGCATACAAAGCACTAAAAATGTTGTTTTGAAAATTGCTTGATGATTTAGGGCTCATCTCTGAACCTTTTATATAAATCTGTCTGATTATTTTCTATGCCGAAATACCCATAAATAAACCTTTCTTACCAAGTATTTGCATGCATTAGTACATGCAATGTGTGTTTCTGTTTTGAAAATGGCAAGACAAATGGTAAGAACCTCAACGCCGCGACGTTCCCTGTGAATGTAAAAGGCACCACCTTCTCAAGTCCTCCAGCTCTCCCCCCAAGGCAACGGCAGTAAAAAACGTCTTGAATATCCTAGTCTACTCCCATGTAGTCCACCATAGTTCAATCCTGGACCTGGCAGCTTAAAACTCATGCTTAGCCTGTGTGCCCAAGATCCCGAGAGGAGAATGGAGGAGAAAGGATTGCGGTGTGCCCATCCCCCCTGGGGGGGTGACTTCTTGCTTTCTGTCTCTCTGTCTCTCTCTGTCTCATCCAGTGAACACACATGCCCTATAGCAAAAATCTCTCACACACACACACACAAAAACCCTAGCTGTCACCCTCTCTTGCCTCCCATGATAATTTGTGCACATTTTATTTTATTGGCTGCATTATATTATCTTGTACTTTTGTATCTATCTGTCCCTATAGACTAGGTTATTTGGTGTCTTAAACCGAGTCTTATTTGTTTGCAAAGAAATAAAGGGCAAATTCCAAAATGTAATTTAAGACCCAACTAGCAAACCTTGAGTGGCTGGCTATGTGGCATTTCCATTTCTGCTTGACATGCCATCTTGCTGTGGAGCCCTGTTCCCGTGTGGCTGGGGTCGTGTTTTTATCATGGCATCTTCATCAGTGACGCCGAGCAGCAGACTCTTAAATACTTGCTCAAAGGCTGGATGGATGAACTTGGGAAAATTGAACACTAAAAACATGAACTGACGGGGGCCAGCAGTGGCAAAATGGCTGTCACTGGACTCCCACATGGTCAACTATGGTTCGAGTCCTGGACGGTGGCTTGAAACTCAGGCCAGGCGTGTGTGTGTGCGTGCCCAAAGTCCCAGGAGGAGAAGGAGGGAAGGGGTTGTTGCATGGCCATCCCCCGGAGGGTTGTTTTCACCTTCCCTCTCAGGGTCTGTCTCTGTCTCTGGTGAGGGCATGTGCCCTAAGGGAAAAACCTCTACAAAAGAAAAATAAATGAACTGGCGGGCCAGCAGGCAGTTTAGTGGTTAAGGTGCTGGATTTCCCCGTGGTAGAGACAGTAGTTCAAGTCCAAGTGACCGGGTGCATGTACATGTGTACTCAAAATCCCAGGGAGACATGAGAAGGGATTGTGGCGTGGCCATCCCCCTTGGGGAGGAATGTGATTTCTTACTTTCTGTGTCTCTATCTCTCTCTGTCTCTCTGGCAGGTGCATGAGCCCTACAGCGAAAATTTCTAAAAAAACACAGATAGAAAGAAAAAGAAAATCATGCTAGGCACATGAGTATACATGCCCAAAATCCCAGGAAGAGGAGGGATTGCAGTGTGGCCATCCCCTCGGGTTATGAATGATTTTTCACGTTTGCTTTTCTGTCCCTCTGTCTCTCTCTAGACAGTGTGTATACCCTGTGTCAAAAAGAAAGAAAGAAAGAAAGAGAAAGAAAGAAAGAAAGAAAGAAAGAAAGAAAGAAAGAAAGAAAGAAAGAAAGAAAGAGGGGAGGATTTTTCCCTGTCTCTTTCCAGCAAGCATAAGTGCCAAAAAAAAAAAAAAAAAAAAAGAAAGGAAGGAAGGAAAGAAGGAAGGAAGGAAGGAAGGAAGGAAGGAAGGAAGGAAAGAAAGAAAGAAAGAAGAAAGAAAGAAAGAAAGAAAGAAAGAAAGAAAGAAAGAAAGAAAGAAAGAAAGAGAAAGAAAGAAAGAAGGAAGGAAGGAAGGAAGGAAGGAAGGAAGGAAGGAAAGAAAGAAAGAAAGAAGAAAGAAAGAAAGAAAGAAAGAAAGAAAGAAAGAAAGAAAGAAAGAAAGAAAGAGAAAGAAAGAAAGAAGGAAGGAAGGAAGGAAGGAAGGAAGGAAGGAAGGAAGGAAGGAAGGAAGGAAAGAAAGAAAGAAGAAAGAAAGAAAGAAAGAAAGAAAGAAAGAAAGAAAGAAAGAAAGAAAGAAAGAAAGAAAGAAGGAAGGAAGGAAGGAAGGAAGGAAGGAAGGAAGGAAGGAAGGAAGGAAGGAAAGAAGGAAGGAAGGAAGGGAGGAAGGAAGGGAGGAAGATGAGCTGACCAACAAGGGACTTTGTTTGCATCCAAGGCTTAGAATAATAAATTAGGCATTATAGGTGATTCTTCGTACTGTTTTATTTTGTTCATGAATCGCTCTTCTTCCTCCTCAATGAGAAGGAGCACGCACATTACCCCTGCTGTGGGCGAGTTACTGTTATAAGGCAGGAAAAACTAGAGGTCAGCAGCCTATTATAACCCAGTGAAGCTCGCGTGCGTGCTTCTGAAATAGTGAGAATGTGAAGTAAATATGACAATACACTGTTTTATTTAGTGAAAATTCTAAATTTTTCAGCATCATAAGGCAAACCCCTCTTTGCTTTGTTTTAAGCAAAGAGATTTATATGTTTCTGAACCATTAACTAAATTAGTTTCGACTTTAGTTACTTTAGAAATAAGGCAAACAGCATAACCCCAGCGGTTCACTTCCACGCCGGGATAGATAAACATTTCAAGGGGGATCAGGCCATGGATAAACACAGGTATGAGGCCCGGGGAAATTCTGCTCTCAGAGGCGTTAGTGAGGGACAAAACACACCTTGGAAATCCAGGCCAGGGCCTGGGGGATGTCCCCGCTGTCTCTTGGAAGACAGAATACGTGGAGGGAAAAGACGTGGTGAAGAGCCAGCCCTGGCACGAGTCTTCAGGCACCAGCACCAGACGTGGGCAGTATGCGGTACGAGGCTGAAGTAGCTGGACCCCACATGCAACCACGTGTTCAAGTCCCTGACCTGGCAGCTGGATATCCCAGCGAGCGTGCGCCGGTGCCCAGGACCCTGAGAGGAGAAAGAAGAAGGGACTGAACAGTGGCCACCCCTGCTGATGCAATTCTCACCACCCCGGCCCCATCCAGGGAGCACATGTGCCCGAAAGTAGAAACTTAAGGAAAAAACAGAAAAACCCTGTGTTAATGTGAGTGCGGGTAAGGTGTCACATCTGACAGTAAGGCCATGCCGTCTAGAAGGTTACATGGGCCATACAGACATGGACAAGACCAGTGTGACCAGGGCCCAGACGAGGTCTGTGTGAGGACTGAGGAGGGCCGTGTCACTCCCCACGGGGAGCTGCGCACAACGACGGGCCGATTCAGTGATGCGGAGCCTGCTCTGGTGCCACATACGCTCGGCTGTCACGGGACGCCTGCCCACAGCCAGGGCGGACAGCAAGCCTGACGTGGTCACTCCAGGAGCGTCCCAGGGCCACTGCCATCCCAATGGGAGGATTATTTCCCCAAGGCAATCTGAGTTAAGTAAGTCTTGTCAAAAACATAACAAAACAAAGTGACGGCGAGATGAACAGCGCTGAGTGTCAGATCGACGTCGGTCACCAGCTGACAGGCTGTGAGGACAGTGGCCACTGCTTCCCCCAGCCCTCAGCAGACCTGAAACCAAGAAGGGCCCCACAGACTGCGGTTGGTAGTAAGTGGGTAACAAGTAACGGACTGTATCGGAACAATGAAATCAGCACATGAAAATTGGCTTTGGGGTCAGAGAGCTGCAGGCACCATGCTCAGGGCTGGGTCCCACCGAGGCGGGAGACACCGGATCCCAGCGCTGTCCTCGAGGTCAGGGACCGACACGTGGCTGCGTGGCTCACACTCATCCGAAGAAGCCGTGTGGGGGAACGTGAAGGTGGTTCCAGCCAGTGAAGACTCGCTGTCTGGAAGAGCAGAATGGAAAGCAGGCCTGTCCCAGCCGGGCTCCACTGTACCTCGGACCTGGCTTCTGTGTGTGGTAGCCACGGAACGCCCTGTGTCAGCCCTGCGTCTCGGCAAGCTCCTTTCCTTGCCAAGGGTTTAATAGCCCCAAATCGCCGTACGGAATTTATAAAATGTGTGGGTATTCGAAGCAGTTCTAAAGTTCTCTAATTAAAGAGATTTAATTACCCCAGCAAGTGTATTAAAAATGCTTCCTCTACTCCTTCGATCTGTAACTGAGGGGAAATCTTTATCAAGACATCCTTAGAAAAATCTATTTCTGTTACAAAGAACAAAATTCATTATTAAACATTACAAAATACAGAACAGGGCCATGTCGTGGCCTCCGCAGGACGGCTCGGCTACGAGGGGAGCGAGGACTCTGACCCTCCCCGCAGTTTGTCTCCTGTGAAGTCCAGATCGTGGTTCACGCTGCATTGACTCCTGCTCCGTGGACAAGCAGCGTGCCTGGCCGGTGTCCTGGAAGCCAGCCCACCCAGGAAAGCCGATCGGCCCCGC
>NW_006197981.1:770090-774464 GCF_000334495.1 Tupaia belangeri chinensis | reverse complement strand
CCCGGGGCAGGGGTAGCCGCCGCTGTAGCAGCCCAGGGGAGGCAGGCACCCCAAGCTGAGTGTCGGCCTTTCCACGCCCACAGCCATGTCCTGCCCGGCCGATACGGGGCTTCTCAAAGCCACCACAGCACCAGGGTCAGAATAAGAAAGAGGAGGGGCGACGCGCTCGTGCCGTTCCGACCCGTTACCACTGGGAGCCCAGATGGCACAAGGCAGGCCGCCCTCCCTAAGGTGGCCTCCCCGCAGGCACCAGCAGTAAGTGCGGATCCCTGACCTCTCCCACTTCGGACCAGATGGCCACAAATGTAGGAGGCCTGCCCCTCCTGCTTCGGTGACCTGCGAGAGTGGCTCGCGGTTGGACCACAGCCACGAAGGACACACGTTGAGATGAGCCAGAGCAGGGTCCGCGAGGGCCAGGTCGGGAGGCCCCGCGTCTACTTATGCTGAGCCAGGATGTCCATTCTCCTGGCTCTCTGGAGTGTCTGCTGGCCAGGAGCCTCACCGAGCTCACGACCAGGCTTTTACCGAGCACTCACTGTGTAGGCCAATGGGGTTAGAGGCACGTGGCCGAGCCTAGGCCAGCCCTGCAGGTTGTGCTGATGTCCGGGGTTCAGACCTCTGACCCTCTGATCACCCAGCATGCCCAGGCCCCGTGTCCGGGGTTCAGACCTCTGACCCTCTGATCACCCAACACGCCCAGGCCCTGTGTCCGGGGTTCAAACCTCTGATCACCCGGCATGCCCAGGGGAAACGTAACCTCAGGAAGCCGGAAGATCACAGAAGACTCCTTTAAATTTTGTGGCATGAGAGTTAGTCCAGAGGACCTGATCGGGTCCCTTCCAGCGGGTGCAGGAGTCCCCTAGAACCGTGACCCTTGAAGTCTTCATCTCCTGGGAGCTCAACGCAAAGAGATTTTGTTGGCAGATCTGCATTACTTGTTAAGGATTTACCATCCTTGGCAATAATGCGACATTTCCGCTTTGAGCAACACGGTTTATGTCTCTGTATAGTCCCATAGACCTTCCTGTCATTTATAAGGCCAGAACCCCTGTCCCCTGCACAGAGTGGGCCTAGGTTAAGCAAGACTACTAGAAGGGCTCAGGGCCAAGGGAAGCTGGACACGTCCTTCGATCAGCTAATTGAGTCTTCACTGTGCCACTTGGTTCTTCTAGCCCAGAGCATTGGGACAGTGGGCACAGTGGAAATGTCACATTCTGGGCCAAATTTAGCAGATGGCCAAGTAATAATGGTGAAGCAAGTCCCATAATTAATGACTTTTGTCTACTGTTTTGCCAACGGCGAAGGCAAAAGCCCTCCCACAAGGAAATGCCCCCATCAGATGGAAGACACGCAAATGAGGACCAGCGCATGTTTATAACTGACAGCGTCTCCATGGAACCCAGCTGCCATGCTGCGAATGGCCCCGCAGCCGGGGAGAGCCCTGGGACCCCGTGAGTTCTTTGACTAAAATAAGAGAATCACATACATATTACCTAGACATACAGACACACAAATAACTTTCATTTGCAATTCTCCATTTGATAATTTTTAAGTTTCTTTAATCCTTAATCACCTTTAAAAGCTATATTTGCATTTTCGAGGGCAGGACCCTGGGTGAAAGGAAGTAGAAAATGTATATTTCAAAGACACAGAACGGGGGCTCAGGGTGGGTACAAGTAAGGCTCCCCAGGAAGATTTAAGCCAATGCCTTTCCTAAGAATTTCCAGGGATTTAAGGAAAGGAAACCGCTTACAGATGGGGGGCTCCGCTAATTAGATTACTGACTTCTGCTGGAGCCAGTTAATCTATGGTGCAGGAAAGAGTTTTCTATGTCTGTGGGGTAAGAAATTTCATCTCAAAGACAGATAAAAGTGCAAGTTTTTGCCTAGAAGGGTTGGCTCGCGTGTCTAGAGCAACTTCGAGTGGGCACTAGAGTAACAGGGAAGCACAGGGACTCACTTTAGGGTTTACAGAGGAGTACGTACGGGCTGGGAGAGAGTCCGAAGCTTGTTCTTCTCTCTGATTCGGTCAAGACAATGAGACGTTTCCTCACCCAAGCACGTAAGAAACGAAGTGACGATGAAAGGCAGCCAGAGTGTCCCCTGCAGCAGCAGCTGGCACGAGCCTGAGGCCAGATGTCCCTCACAGTGACAAACACTTCTTGGTACCTCCACAACGCTCTGTATGCCTCTCCCAAAAGTCTTTGCATCCTCCTCTTGGGGATGCCTAGGGTCACTGCAGGTCACAGGGCGAGTCACCGTCACACCGGACACCTGCTCACCCAGGGTCCTTCCAGCCGGGAGGTGAGACCGGAATCAGACCCACCGAGCAGGCACAGAGTCCCCGGTCAAACTTTGAGGAGGGTCGTTCACTGCCCTCACCAAGACCCAAGTGCCTGCAGCCTGAGCTGTGTCACAGCTGGGTCACCTGCAGCCTCGGGCACTGCAGCCAGACTCTCTGTGAAGACCCTTCCTCCCACCCTTCCCACCTGACCCCTGGCACCCCGGGACGGGGCACCCTGGCTCCACTGGGGCCATAAACAAGCTGGGCAGTGCTCCCCCACGTGGGCGCCCTTCCCTCCTGTTAAAGAATGTGGAAAAGGCCTCCACACTCCTGCTTGGTGTCCGCACACAAACCGATCTCACTGACATAAAACTGCTCGTTTTCACTTTTGCTCGGTTACAGCCAATCACAGCAGTGGACTTCAGTCACATCTCCTGCCTACTGAGCCAGGGAAGCGCAGACAGACTTCCCGTGTAACCGACCCAGACTGGTTCTGCCTCCTTCCTCCTCCCTTCTCGATGTCACTGTCCCTTCCCGGAACTCGAACACCGAGTGGACCACACGGCTACCCGGAATTGCTCTGAAGTCGGTCCAGGAAACCGTGTTAAGATTTGCCCAATGAAAAGCCACTAAATTAAGCTGTTTT
The DNA here is from genome assembly GCF_000334495.1 of Tupaia belangeri chinensis. Lineage (NCBI taxonomy): Eukaryota > Metazoa > Chordata > Mammalia > Scandentia > Tupaiidae > Tupaia > Tupaia belangeri. The sequence continues at coordinate 771,535 of NW_006197981.1, read as the reverse complement.
TTGTTTGTTTGTTTGTTTGGTTGGTTTTCTTATAACACCACAAGCATGCGTGATTAGATAGTTAAATTCCTCACCTGAGGGAAGACCAGGGACAGCAGGTACTATGCAGACCTTCCGCGGCTGAGCTCCCAGACCACCCGGTCACAGCGGCAGGGCCCCGGGGGGCGCCGGGCCCGCGCGGCGGCCCCTGGGTGTCTGTCCTCTGGCAGCTGCCCACACAGGCCTCTTAGGCCTGGGCTGCATTTCGTTCCTATTAGAAATCTCCACTTTTCTATTAAAACTTCTCTTCTCCTACTTTACTCATTCTGCGTCAGGACAGAACTGAGGCCTTTACGCCCTGCAGCTCAGCTCCTGCTGGCGGCCGCCCTGCAGCCCCTCATCCCTGCAAGCTGCTCCCGAGCAGCTGGCCGGCAGTGTGCTGGCTACTCCTCACCCTGCAGCCAGCCCTGCAGGCCATTTTCCTCTGCTCACAGACTCAGCTTCTCAGAGACTGAACAGCCTAAATAAAATCGAGAAGCCCAAACAAAGCCCCTCTGACACAGATAAGAGCCCTTCGCACAGTTTCTCATTGAAGACCCATTTTTTGGGACACGTGACCTGCCTGGAAGCTCGGATTTCTCTTAACACAACTCCCCTTCCCTGTGTCTGCGTCTCTAGTTCTTCGTGCCTGTGAGGGGGAGAACTGGGCTGCAGCTGCTCCCACACTGGGAGAGTCCGGGGGAGAGGCTGGATCAGCCACAGATCTGTTTTCTCACGTAAATACATAAACAAGTTCACTGAGATTATTTTTCAGGAGAAAAAGGCCATGGGCAAGACCCTTTAATAAACACCTGCAAATAGTTACTGGGTTTCCCAAGCAACTGCCCTTCATGTGGGGAAGAAGCAAACAGTTTAGAATAAGCCAGGGCCCACCTACCGGCGGCAAGAAGACCGGGTGCCGGCGCGACGTGAGATACCAGGATGGCCAGGCCCAGCCCAGTGCCAGCCAGGGCTGCGGGTGTCCAGCTTCTTGTCTCACTGCCATGAAGAACCAGACGCAGACCACTGACGGAGTGGCATTGCAGAGTTCACTGAGAGAGAGAAGGAAGAACCACACTCCAAACCAGCAGGGGTCCTGGAAGTGGGCTGCCACTGAGGGCTCTACCTGGGGTTCCTGTCCTGTGGTCTGAACAGGGAGCTGGTGCTTGAATTAAAAAAAAAAAAAATGCGCTTTACGAAGAGTTTCATGGTCATCTGGGCAATCTGTGGCCCGATTTTTTGTGGGTCAGAGACTCCAGTGGTCCGAACTCCTTATTAGGGTGTAGTTAGCAAACAGACTGCTGCCTTGTTCCGGGTGTTTTCAGCCTAGTGCCGCGGCTCTCTGTTAACACTTAGCCACTGCGACTCCATCTTGGGTAAAGCTTGCTGTGTCCCCAGGGCCTTCCCTAACTGCATGTCCCAAGCCT
>NW_006197981.1:759020-770059 GCF_000334495.1 Tupaia belangeri chinensis | reverse complement strand
CAGCAGGAAAACACGAGTGCACGGCTGACCGCATGAGCAGGTCCCGTGCTCACACCTGCAGCTGGCCCCGGGTACTTCACACGTGCTGTGTCCTGGACATGTTTGCCCGTTTGTCTCATTCGACATCGTGTGGTTCTGCGCGGACAGCGGCAGTCCATTCGGGCTGAGCACATGTCAGGAAGGCACAGGTGCCAACACCATGAGGCAGGAGGGCCCTGTGCATGTCCCGGCGGTGCGCCCCGACTAGACACCTCCGCTGATATTGCTGCAAGTCCACACCTCCTTAAGAGGCTTTCGAATTAAACACGCACGCACACCTCAAAGTCTGCACGGCTCCTATTGCAGTCTTGGAAATGGGTAAACTGGAAGCTACCGCTCCACCTGGCTCTGATTTAGCACCCACATTAAACAAGACTGTGGCATTGGATGGGGGAGCAGCACATCTAGGTCAATGGGATTGAATAGGAAACCCAGAAATAGACCTACAAAAATATCACCAGCTGATTTTTATAAAGGTGAAGAATTCAAAGAAGTCAGGATGGCCTGGTTTTTCCTTTTTCTCTCAGCTTTGAAGAGAGTGTGTGTGATCACCAGAGAGAGAGAGAGGGGGACGCACCTCCCTGGGCGTGGTCACACCGCAGTCCCTTCCTCCGCATCGCCCCCTCCTCTCAGGATTCTGAGTATGCACACGGCCCCAGCAAGTTTCTCCAGCCACCAGGTCCAGGACTCAAGCCACATGGCCAGCCGTGTGGAGTCCAGCTGTCTTAGCCACCAGGCCACCAGCTGACCCAGGTGGCTTTTATTTTTTAAGAATTATTTATCTATTTTTATTTATTTACTTATTCATTTATAATTTGACCAGAGAAAGAGAGAGAGAAAAGGAAAGTGAGAAAGCTAGCTGCCAGGTCCAGGGTCAAAGGGGTCAGCCATGAGAGAGTCCAGCACCTTAGTCACCATGTCACCTGCCAGCCCCAGAATGGCATTTTTAACAAAACAACATGGGAGTAACTGAACATCATTAGAAAACAAAGCAAAACCTTAGCCCGCACCTCACACTTATCCAAAGTCAGTTCAAAATGGTTCCCAAATTAAAGAGTACTTTGTAAAACTGTAGATCTTTCAGACAATGGTGGGGGGACTTGAGGGTGTGAGGCTAGGAGTGTAGCCCTAGCCATGAGACCCAGCAGTGTGGTCGCTAAAAGGAAAACGGCCGTGCCAAAATTAAGCCTTTGTGATACGAAAAGCCCTGGTAAGAGGGGTAAAGTCAGGCAGACTGGGAGGAAACATCTGCACACCTCGTGTCTGACAAATGACCAGTACCTAGAAAATAGACAGGAGTCTCAGAAGTATACAATAGAATGAAAAGCTATCTAATCGGAAAATGGGAAAAGGACACAGATATTTCAGCAAAGGGGCTATGGAGATGACTTATCATAAAATGGAAAGATATTTAGATCATTAACCATCAGACAAATGCACACTAAAACCACGGTGAAACAACACCGCATACCTGCAGAGACGGCTGAGAAGGAACAGGGACCGTACCCTCTGCAGGCAGACGCAGACGCTGGGCCGCTGTAAGTGCTGACTCAGATGAGAAGCTTGCTGGCTATTGTACCACCAAACACACGACCGCGTCCGACCGGGCAGCTGTAATTCCGCAGACGTGAGTATGTACGTCCTTGCTGGTAGAAATGAAAACAGCTAAGCCACTCCAGAAAAAGACTGGCGTTTTTTAAAAAGGAAAGAAGCAGCTATGTGATTCAGCAGTTGAACTCCTGGTCATTTCTCCCAGGAAATGAAAACGCAAGTTTACATAAAAGTTGTACCTGAACATTCCTGACAGCTCGTGCGCAGGGCCCAAAGCTGGAAGCCACCCAGCCGCCCTTCGGCGAGTGCAGAGCAGCACTGGGGCTTGGAGCCTGCCCGTCACAGGTCTGCCCGCCAGCAGGAAGAGGGACCCTGTGGATTTCAGCTCGCATACACCACTGAAGAATTACAGAGTAAAACAGTGAATTCCAAAAGCTATATATGCCATAGTTCCACTCAAAAATTCCACAGCAGTAACATTTTAGACATGGAGAAAAGAGCAGGGGTTGCCAGGAGTTAGGGGTGGGAAGGCAGGTGGGGGAAGGAGGGTACCCGGAGACACTGTGCGGCAGGACAGTTCTGTGCCTTCACTGGCAGCAGGAACAGCTCTGCCTGTGACGACATCACATGGAATGAAATGCACACACACGTGCACATACGTGCACACACACGCGCACACACGCACAGACATACACACGCACACACACACAGAGTAAGTGTAACTGGCGAGGCCTGAACGTGGTCGGGATTGCGCCGTGGCGGCGTCCGAGCAGGCAGTGACACACCTGGCCCCTGGGCGCGGGTACCTGGGCTGTCCTTGGCACTGCGTCTGAGTCCACGATTAGCTCAAAGCAAACACCTTGGTTTTAATGGACTCCCGTGTCACCCTGAAGCCATTGCGATGACGACCTCTCCTATGACCACTCTCACTCTGCACTCCCGGGGCCACAATGTCTGCACACTGAGCACCCTCAGGTGCCAGGGGACCCCAGAGTAGGCATTTTAGGTGCCTTTCGGTCTCACTGTGCCGAGCAGCGTGGAGGTGCGCCGGGCTGTGGTGGGTGGGCGTGCCTCACCACCGCTGGCCTCCTGCGTGATGGGGACATGCTCCCCCCTGCGTGTCCGCCCTCACGCCTGCTGGTCACCACCCACCTGTGTCGACTGTGGCTCCTCCCGGGACTGACCCTGAGGGTGACCTGGAGGGCTCTGGGCTGCTGGCCATGGTTCCTGGCTGTGTCGGTCAAGAGAAGGCAGTAGAAAGCACTGCGGGGACCCCGGCTGGCACACGCAACATGCATGCACACACGGCCTGCTGGTACATGCGCTGCAGTCCTGGAAACGGGGGACCACGACGACAGCTGGAACCAGGCACCTCCTCTGCCCCCAGCTCCATTTCCTGTCCTCGTCCCTCAGGGACGGGGCAGCGTCTGCCTGGTCAGTTCTGGGTGGCATCAGAGTCACCTGCTGGAGTCCACACCTCCTCCGCCGTGAAGTCCCCCGGGTGACTTCGCCATCCCAGCCTCACGGGCTCTCCTCTCAGCAGGACCTGATCACCACCTGGGAGCACATAGTGCAAACCCGGGAGAGGCGGGGATGCCGTCTGGGTAGGGGACGCTCGGCCGTCTGGGTAGGGGACGCTCGGCCGTCTGGGTAGGGGACGCTCGGCTGCGTGGACCAAACACTTTTTCTAGTTGCAGCCCCCACCAGGGGGTCAGGAACAGGGCGGTTACCTCCCCTTGCCAGTGAGAGCGAAGTTTCTTCTCACTCTCCAGTTAGGCTGCGGAGGGGCGGGAGAGAGGGTCTTGCTCCTGGAAAGACCACCACGGCTCACGGAGTGCGTGTCCCAAGCCCTGAGAGTGTCAGTGTCTCGGCCGTCCGGAAGGCTCCTGCGGTGTGGTGCCCTGTCCTGAGAAGTGGCACGGATTCAGCGCGTCCCCAGGAGGTGGTACGGGCTTAGCGCGTCTCCGCGAGGTGGTACTGGTTCAGCGCGTCTCCATGAGGTGGTACGGGCTCAGAGTGTCCCCGGGAGGTGGTACGGGCTCAGTGCGTCTCCGCGAGGTGGTACGGGCTCAGCGCGTCTCCGCGAGGTGGTGCGGGCTCAGAGTGTCCCCCCGAGGTGGTGTGGACTCAGCACGGCCAGCGAGGTGGTGCAGGCTCAGCGCGTCCCCCCGAGGTGGTGCAGACTCAGCACGGCCAGCGAGGTGGTGCGGACTCCGTACGACCCAGCGAGGACACCCGGCAGGGAGAACCCAGCCCCTGCCAGAGGGACCCGGACGCCAGCCCGCCCTGCTGCCCGGCTCCTCCTTCCGACCCCATTTACCACCTCCATCTTTCCTGCCCCTAACGCCGTGGGGTGCTGTGGGGCCTTTTCTTTATTATCATTGTATTTTTAAAGGCCAAGACGGTCTGTCCCACGAAGGAATGGAATGGTCTCTGGGAGAGGAGGCAACCCCACGATCGTCCTGCGGTGTCTGCATCAGCCCGCCCACAGCAGCTGCGCGGAACCAGCATCCTCCGCCCTGGCCACGCCTGGTCCTTGCTGGAGCTCCTGCCCAGTCCACTCCTCCCAGTGGCCAGGCCTGGGCCGGTCCTCCGCAGCACGGACCCACTGCCCTACCACGCCGACTTCTTGCGTTTCCTCTTACCCCACTCACCACATCCAGGCCCTGGGTAAGTTCCAGCATGTGCCGGAAAGTGCTGGAAACTTCCCACGGGTTATCTGAAGAGAGGGAGCAGACAGCAGGCTGGAGGCACAGAGGTGGAGGCCCTTCAGTTCTGCTCTGCTGTGTCTGAGCTCCACACTGAGAGCACGCCCGCCGATGGCCACCCCCCTCCCCACGCCGCCGATGGCCACCACCCACCCACGGACTCTGCCGATGGCCACCACCCACCCAGGGACGCCGCCGATGGCCACGTGCCCCCACCGGGGACGCCCTGCCAGCCCTGCATGTGCTAGCCTGCGTGTGCAGCTGTGTCTTTCCCGTGGACCGGTCCAGTGGCAGCAGGACGGTGTAGTGAACCTTCTCTGTCCCTCGGCCGTTTTTTCTGTACTGTTTGATTATCGTTAATAAATGGCAATCTTTATATATCTATAAATAATCTTTCTGTCAAATTTTTGTGTTTTTTCAAGTTTAATTTTTTTTCATTTTGTTTACTTTAGCTTTGTTTTTGAGACACAAATATTTTTAACTGTTGGTAGTCAAATACATCAATATTTTTAATATGAATTTATTCATAGAAAGGTTTTCTTATTTATTTATTGTTTCAGTTTTAGATTTTAGTTTTTAATCTTTCTGGACTTCATTTTGGCATAGAGTGTATAATTTCTCCACAGAGATAACTAATTGCCCCAGCGGGATTTCCTGAATAATTCATGATTTCTCTTTTATTTGAAATGTCACATTGATCGGATGCTGAAATGTGCACATCTACACACGAGGCTGCTGTGGTCTGCCGGAGTCTGTTCCACTGAGAAAGATGTTCCCGCCAACTCAGCTCGACGAGAATTCCGAGTTCAAGGAAGAGCCCACTTGGGGACCAGCGGATGGTGCAATGGCTACGTCGCTGGACTCCCACATTGTCACCCGCAGTTCAAGTCCCAGACCCAAGGCTTCAAACTCACACCACGCATGTGCACGCGCGGCCAGGTCCTGAGGGGCCCGGAGGACTGCAGGGTGGCAGTAAGGCATTTTGTGTTTCTCAGCCTGAGTCACGTTCCCTGTTCTCCCTTCGTCCCTGTTCATTCTTCTCTCTTCAGTTTACCTAGCCTCCAATACTTACCCTTCCATATGGAATATGTTTTGAAATTCCCAAACAAAAACCTCATGTAAAATATCAATTGGGTTAGACCAGCAGTTAGCGTAATGGCTATGTCATTGGACTCCCATGTAGTCGACCGCAGTTTGCATCCCAGACCCAGTGGCTTAAACTCACGCTGGACACGTGTGTGTGCGTGCCCAAGATCCAGAGAGAATGGAGGAGAAGGGATTGCGGTGTGGCCAACTCCCCTGGGGGTGATTTCTCGCTTTCTGTCTCTCTGGCTCTCTCTGTCTGGCGAGTGCACGCACCCTATAGCAAAAACCTCTCAAAAAAAAAAAAAAAATCAATCGGGATGAAGCGGATGCTTTAAATGAGTAGGAGAAAAACACCGTCTCACTCTGAGCACGTCCCTTCTCCTAGATAAGTGCTATAAGTTTGTTTATCTCTCCCACGTAGAAGAGACAGAGACAGGGAGGGGTGCTTGCCCCTGCCTCTGCGGTCCCAGACCCTGGAGAAGGTGAAGTTCTGGGCTCTCTGCAGACTGAGGGGTGCCGTCTTCTGGACCACCGAGCCCGTTGGGGACCACCAACCCCGACAGCCAGGAGTGGGCCTGTGCTGTTTGTCACCGATTTCCACTCTGCAACGGCGGCAGGACGTCACTGCGGGACACGGGGCCTCTGTCTTGTAAATCCACGTTATCAGGCATGAGCTTCAGCTGGCTCCACCTGACCGGGGACTGGGGCCTGTCCACCACCTGGGACAGGACTCTGCGAGCCCACCCACAACGCACACCCGCGGGCCCGGGCAGACCCCTCCCTGCCGAGACCCAGCCTCCGGGGCTGGCCGAGGTTGGGCTGTGTTTGGGCCTGCCTCGCCCCCCTTCATCACCCCTTCTTCCAGAGTGGCTCTGCCCCGCCTCCGTCAGAGGACACAGTGACAGTTGGGCCCACTCGAGCAGAGAGTTCAGAATCATCCCCATCTCAGTATTCTTGGTTTAATCTCGTACAAAGGCCCTTTGTCAGAGATGGTGACATTCACTGTCCTAGGGCTTAGGGCAGACTAGGACATGCACACCCCTCGCTCCACAGCGTGAGGACAGGGCTGTGACCCCGACAGCTCCTGGCTGAGATGCGCTGGGAAGCTCTATCCGGCAGCGGCGGGCGGTCTCTCCCCTTCATGCTGTGGAGAACCACGTCACGTGGCCCTCAAGGTCCCCACTCGGGTGTCCCCCACTCCTCCGAAGGGACAATCACCGGAAGAGGGGACGGCTAGAAACAGAGGGTGCTCCTGAAAACCGCACGTCCGCAGTCGGGGCTGGGTCACACTGGAGCAGCCCGGCCACTGCTGCGGCCTGTGTCCCCACCCGAGGCCAGGTGCCGAGACACAGCTGCAGCGTGGCAGAGTCCAGACCCCAGGCCGTCCAGGGCCGTCAGCCCACAAGGCTCCTTCCTCGGGACTGGGACAGAGACACACAGAGCGGCCCCTCCATCTCCCCCCTCAGGGGACGCGGCATCAGGCTGCCACCCGGGACAGGCCGTGCCCACACCCAACAGCGTGCCCGGCAGCCCCCGTGCTGTGCCGCTCAGGTGCTGTGTGAGCTGCTGGCCGGGGCATCGTCACAGGGGCACAGATAAGCTGAGCCGGCGTTTGCGTGCCTGTGACATCGCCGTCTGTCATTTCCTGGCTGTCGTCCGGTCCGCCTGTGACATCGCCGTCTGTCATTTCCTGGCCGTCGTCCGGTCTGGACTAACCTCGGGGGAGAGGACCTTCTCTCAGTCCCACGCGCGGCCAGGTTCAGTAGACGCTTTGTAAGCGTGGACACCTAGGAGCATAGTGTCTGTCTTAGGGGAGGCCTACGCATGGGCGTTCCGAGCAAGCTGGCCGTGTTGGCAGGCGTGCTGGCCTCAGTGCCCACACACGCACTGACCGTCCTCACCGGCCTCAGGATCGAGACCTGCCAGTCACACGGCTTCCGGCAAAACTCTTTGTCCTAGCTCAAATGTCCTCACTCAGGGAGTAGACATAAAAATACTGGAAGTTATTTAGATAGATTGTAAGAATTGTTTAAGGTAATGTTTGTAGAGAACTTAGTTGAGACCAAAGTTCTTTTTCATAAATGCTTCTTTTGACACCTTTCTTTAAGAGAGATTTTTTTTTCTATAGGGCACATGTACTAGCCAGAGAGACAGAAAGTGAGAAGTCACCCCCGGGGGTGGCCACCCTGCAACCCCTTCTCCTCCACCCTCCTCCTGGGATCTTGGGCACGCACGCACATGTGTTTGGTATGAGTTCTAAGCGGCCAGGCCCGGGACTTAAACCATAGGCGGCCTCACGTGGCACCTTTTAAATCGTCCCTATTTGCAGCACTCGCGTCACCGTAGGTCTCCGTGTAGCTGCGGGTTCACGTTCACAGACGGCTCAGCTGTACCGTGGCAGCAATTCTCCACTCACCTTGACTTGTCTTTTTCTTTCTAACAGAGATGTTTTACAGAGGATTGCCTGCGCTCGCCTCAGAGACAGAACGACAGAAAACAAGACACCCCCTCCCGGGAGGATGGCCACACTGCTGTCCCTCTCCTCGGGGTTCTGCACGTGCACGCACACACACCCGGCGTGACTTTTAAGCTGCCAGGCCTGAGACTTGAACCGTGGTCAACTACATGGGAATCCAGCGACATAACCATTATGCCATCTGCTGTACCTAATTTGATTGGTCTTTTTTTTTTTTTTTTTTTTTTTTTTTTTTAATTTTTGGAGACATTTTTGCCATAGGGCGTGTCACACAATCCCTTCGTTCCCCTCTCAGGATTCTGGGCACACGTGCACACGGTGTGAGTTTTAAGTCGCAGGGTCCGGCACACGACCTGCAGTCAGCCACGTAGGAGCCCAGTGACGTAAGCATCACGCCATCTGCTGGCCCCTTGATTTGTCTTTTTAATGGCATAAGAAGTCTTTGGGCCAGACTGTGGCCTGTGGTTAAGGGAACAAGGTCCCACATGGCCAACCACATGGTTCAAGTCCCCAACCACTGATGTGAGAAACACTGACTATGCACACACGTGTGCCCTGAGTCCTGACAGGAGGGAGAAGTGTCCTGGGTCGTCGGGGAAGTCAGGATGTATTTCTTTTTCTATGTTTTTTTTTTTTTTTTGGGGGGTTTTCGCTATAGGGCATGGGCGCCTTTTCGCTATAGGGCATGTGCGCTCGCCAGACAGACAGAGAGAGAGACATAGAGACAGAAAGCGAGAAATCACCCCCCAGGGGAGATGGTCACGCCACAATCCCTTCTCCTCTACTCTCCTCTCGGGATCTTGGGCACGCACGCACACCTGCCTGGCGTGAGATTTAAACCACCAGGTCCGAGACGCGAACCGCGGTCAACTTCGTGGGAGTCCAGCGACATAGCCATTACGCTAACTGCTGGTTCCCTCTTTTTCTATGTTTTTACTGAAAAACTGCATCATGACTTTTCCAGCAACTGAATAAGTGGGGTTGCATGCGGCCAGACCACACTGCAGGTGGGCGTGCTGTCTCTGTGTCTCTCTGGTAAGCACGCGTGTCACCTGACAACTTAGAGAAGAGAAGGAAAGTAATCCTTGAATATTCTGCTACTCTTTCGTCTGGAGAACCCAGAGTCAAAACGGTGTTCTGACCCAGGAAGTAGTAAACTGGCTCATGGGTTCTGAGGGCCAGTGTGGTTGCAGCTGTCCTTACCAGAGCAGGTCCTAATGCCCGAGGCCCTGGGGGCTGGAATTGGAACTGAGGTTTCTACATGAGTTTAGACACCATCCAAGGCCAGTGTCTTTGTGAAGTGGGAATTAGGACATTCTTCTCACCTCCTGAGGGGGCACCATCAAAGGCCGTGCCGGGTAGGAAACAAAAAGTAGATAGGGAGGTGGGATGTGGACTACAGAGGTGGGACGTGGACTACAGAGGTGGGACGTGGACTACAGAGGTGGGACGTGGAATGTGGAGGTGGGGCGTGGACTACAGAGGTGGGACGTGGACTACAGAGGTGGGACGTGGAATGTGGAGGTGGGGCGTGGAATGTGGAGGTGGGACGTGGACTACAGAGGTGGGACGTGGAATGTGGAGGTGGGGCGTGGAATGTGGAGGTGGGGCGTGGACTACAGAGGTGGGACGTGGAATGTGGAGGTGGGGTGTGGACACAGGGGTGGGGGGTGGACACGGGGGTGGGGTGTGGACTGTGGAGGTGGGGCGTGGACTGTGGAGGTGGGACGTGGACTATGGAAGTGGGACGTGGACTATGGAGGTGGGATGTGGACTACGGAGTCGGGGCGTGGACTACGGAGGTGGGGCGTGGACTACGGAGGTGGGGCGTGGACGATGGGGGTGGGGCGTGGACTGTGGTGGGTGGGGCGAGGACACGGAGGTGGGATGTGGACACGGATGTGGGACGTGGATACGGAGCTGGAGAGTGGGAGGGGAAGGAGAACGTGCTTTCCTGTCTGGTGGCCCAAGAGGACTGTGCTTGTGGGGATGCCACTCACTGGCCTGTGCCAGGCCCGACAGTGCGGTCTGCATTTGCAGAGCCTCCCAGCTCTGGGAATCTGAGCTTAAAAGGTAAAGCAGACACGTGTCCAGCATGACGAAAAGTAAATTATCTTTGTGAGGGCAAAAGAGAACCCTGCATGCCTCACAGGGACCCCTCTGCAGCTGAAAGTGCCCAGACACCAACAGAAACCACGGCCGTTGGCCACATACTACCTGTCACATGGAGCAAGTGACAAGCGGGAAGGGGGCTGTGTAAGAGGCCACCGATGACAGCGGACTCACGATGGGGAGTCCTAAGAACTAGGAAAAATTAAGCCAGTTTCTACTTCAAAGTAGTACAAATGTGTTAGTAACAATAAAGTCAGAGAAAACATACTTTCAAGAGTAAAGACAAAAAAAATGAAAAAAGAGAAGGATATTCGAAGCAAATACAATTATAGAAATAACATAGTTATTTGAAACAAAAGGAAATCACTACACACATTAAACACGGATGATGAGAGAACGCCTCGCCTGGAGCGTAGGTCTGAGGGGAGGCGAGAGCACACAGCACACAGGCCAGCAGGTGTCCTGGAGGTCAGGTGCCCGGATCCCACGTGGCCAACTGCATTGGCCCAGTCCTGAACCTGGCGGCTTGAAACAGCCTAGTGTGTGTGCAGGTGCCCAAAATCCTGAGAGGAGAATGGAGAAAAAGGGATGGGGGCATGGGCCGCCCCCCTGGGCAGTGATTTCTCACTTTCCTTCTCTCTGTCTCTGGTGAGTCCACATGCCGTTATAGCAAAAGGAAAAAAAAAAGATAATGGCGATTTTTTTCCGAGAATTGATAAAAGACATAAAATCTTAAAGGGCCACGCAGAGTACCCAGAAGAATACATTTAAAATGCTGCAATGGGAACAGCGAGGCTGCTCCTGGGGCAGTGGTGACTGGTGATCAGAGAGCGAGAGGATCCCAGCTGTTAGCAAGGCCAGGCCACCCCGGACTCTCACGGGACAGGAAGGGCGACCGGACGGCCCTGGCAGGACAGCCGGAGAGCAGTCAGAGCTGTGAGCTGTGCTCACGTCTAGGACCCGGGTATGGCATCTGGAAAACACGGCGCCCCCTCCCCTAACAGCACCTAGCTGCGCTGCAGGCTGCACACACAAAGCCGTGTCTGTGCTTCTGTCTGGTCTGTGGA
>NW_006197981.1:753511-759007 GCF_000334495.1 Tupaia belangeri chinensis | reverse complement strand
CCGAAGCCACGGGGGTGGCTGCTTCGCGGCCGAGAGAGGGGAGAGGGGCCCTGGACGACTCAGAGCAGACGGGCGGCGTGGAACAGCCATGGCAGGACGCCGACCTCACGGGGCTAAGAGTGGGCTGGAAACGGGCTGTTCTACTGCCCAGACTGGAGAACCCCCAGGAAACGAGGCATCGGGGCTCCCTCGGCCGTGGGCTAACGAGCTCAACTGAAGGCAGCTCAGGCATCTCCAGCTAATAATCCATGCAGGTGAGACCCACAGGTCAGCCTCTCAGAAAACGCCTTCACGGCTCCCCAGAGCCAGACGATGGCTTGCAGAACCGCATTCAGACTCAAGAGGATGAAATGCACAGTGTTAGGGCTCGAATCAAAGGTTCTCTGGAAATATAACCCTAATGAGGAAAATGATCAGTTAAAACTGATGCAGATCTGACGACGACGTTAGAATCGACAGACGAGGATGTTAAAACAGTAACTAGAACTACCCCACGCGTCGACAAAGTGAGAGACACGAACGGAAGGGCCAGAGATGCAGAGCAGGGCCAGGCCGCCCCGCGGGTGGTGCAGGTGCGGCCGGAGGAGAGGTCGGGGGGAAGACCTGGCTGGAGAGACCACCTGGGCTGAGGCGCACTGAGGATGGAGGACCCAGGAACATTGCTGTGGGACAGGTAGGCGGACCCCTGAGCATCCACCCAGAAGACAGCGCATGGGGAGCCCAGCCCGGTCGGAAGTCCAGGAGAGCTCGTGAAGCGCAGTCCGCAGTGGAAGCGAGCAGCCCAGTGCACATCCGGTGGAGTCCCGAAGGAGAGGAGGGGGCGGGAACCGAAATATCCGACGAGATCCTGGGTGAATGCCCTCAAGTCTGATGAAACCGCTGGCTATGGTAACAGCGTTGATGGTTCACCTAAAATAGAGGCTCGCATTTAACATGTAAGATTATCTCCTCTTCTAAAGCTCTTTAAAAGATGATTTAAACAAAAACAGCAACTCCGTCTTCTGAGGTTTGTAACACGTGTAAATACAACGCAGCAGCAGCCTACACCAGGAGGGGAGGCGGACGTGCGTCACGGGAAGTCCTGGTACCCTGGCGTCTTGGCCATGGCCTTCGGACCAGCAGCCCCACGGCCAGGGAGCTCGCAGTGCCGCAGCTGACCTCTCTGGGTGCCTTCCACCACAGGGGTCTGTCCGCGAATTGATCTCCAACAAACTATCTGTCTGAACTTTGAGAAGGGTTATTTCTCTATATCGTTACAATTATGAGGTTGTATTTAGCACGGGGGTTTGAACAAATAGTCCAACTCATCATTACCACGTCGAAGTCCCATCACTTTTAAATGTTGTCTCCCATTTGCTAGTTTTTTCAAAAATCTTACTATATAAATTTTGATTTTTTAAATTCTAAACCGTGTTTCCTAAACTCTCATTTTTCCTCCCCATCTGGGCTATATTCTGGTGAATTGCTCACGTGTTTATTTTAATTATTGTTCTCTCTTTGTTGGTATCTAATTTGCTATTTACATTGTTGATTGGATTTTTTATTCCAATGCCTTTATATTTCATTTCTAAAAGTTGAATTTGCTTCTTTTTGCAGATCTACTTATTCTTTTTATAATGTTTGCATTTTCGTAGGATTTTAATTACTTTGAAAATATTTTGGTGGTGTAAACTTAATTACTTTGTATTCCCTTTTAGATTATTGTATTATTGCAAGTGTTTGGGGCTTTAATTTTACTGTTGATTTAGTTTACTAACTCTTCTTTTTTTAGTACATTGTTTAACTTTTTAAACATTTATTGTGAGTTCATCTTTTTAGTTTTTTCCTTTTATTTCTGTGCAGATCTTCTTGTAGCATAAATTATGAAACTTTCATGAAAGAGAGATTCTGTGTTTACTTCTGTAAGAAATTCTAGGATTATCACTCCCCCAGCATTGGTGTTTATTTTGCAGGTGTTTACAGTTCAAGGTACGTGCTTGGTAAAGGAGAACCACAGATTGTTTAGACTCATTGGAATCTCTCTTACCCCAGCTTTAAGGGAAGGAAAAGAAAGAACGTTTCTTTGACAAGCCCAGTGACTTGGTGATTTATCCTTTGTTTGCTCTCGTTTCTGTTTGTTTCTGTTTGTTTTGGTTCTTCCTTCAACTTAAAAACACACTTCTAGAACAGGACTTGCCCTTTGGGGATTTCAGTTCTACAATCTCGCCGCTCCAGACCGAGGTCTTCCCTTCCCATCCCTGTGGTGCCTTGCAGGGCTTCCCAACCTGAAAGCTGCTGGCATCTTGGGTCTCCGCTCTGGGCTCCGTTCCCATGCCTCGTGAGACAGCCTGCAGAGTTCTCAGCTCCCACCGCCCGATGCCAGTAGCCATCCACACCACACTCAGACATGCGAGCAGAGATGTCTCCAAATATTATTGCACGTTCCCGCCAGTGGGCAGTTACCTCCCTAAGGGCCACTACTCTAGGTTATCGGTCTTCAACCCTCCCCACTGTTCGATCCCTGGTGTCCAGCTCCTTCCCAAACCAAAGCACCTGTGCAAGTCTTTGCTCAGTTAACGCAGTGTCTTCCACTCACTCTTCTTTTCTTTCCTAGAACCTGAGAAATTTCCTTTGGATCTGACACTCTCGGTTGTACAAAGGGACTTCAAAAGTTCATGGAAAAATGGAATTAAAGTATTAGTATATTTCGGAGAACATTTTGAAATCCATGCATAATTTTTTATGATATGGATTTCCAGAAGGTTTTTGAAGACCCCTCATATATTCTGCCTGTTTAAATTTAGCATATGAATCTATGTTTTCTGTTAAAGCGTTTTCAAGTTACTTTAGTATGGCAGTTTCTGCATGAGCGGGTGGAAATCTTTTGACTCTTCAGAGGTTAAGTTAGTGCTGCTGAAACTCGTTCTTCAAAAACCTGGGAAACTGGTGTGGGTCCCACTAATTCACTCAGATGATACGCCAGCTCCACGTCGCAACATCAAACGCCAGATACTGCAACAGTTAAGTGTTTGAGACTCTAACATGTAGAGGCGGACTTTTCATAATTGAGTCTATGGTTTGTTTAATTGCCAGGAAGCGAATATGATTGCCAGAGAGAGACAAAGAGCGAGAGAAAGAAATCACCGACAGGACGTGGTCCCTCGCAGTCGCAGTCCCTTCTCCCCCATTTCCCATGCTGCAGGGCTTAGGGAATGCGCACGACGCATGTCCGAGGTGATCTTAAAGCTACGGGAGCCGCGTTTGAACATGGCAGGCCGTGTGGGCCCCAGCTGCCCTAACACTAGGCCGCTCCACGGAGCCGTCCTCACGAGCACACGCATGTGCTCCTCTCCGCGTGCTGTGTGCTGCCATTGCTGTGGAACCCCCACGGGGCATCAGAGACACTGACAGTGTGCCCGCTTACTAGGACTCCAGAACATCTAGCCTGCACAACAAAAAGAGCTAAAGTGCTCGTTTTCCTTCTTGTAATGCATCCCTTTTTTTTTCTTTTAGGTTTTTGCTATAGGGTGCCTGCACTCACTGGAGAGAGACTGACAGAGACAGAGACAGAGAGGAGAGTGAGAAATCACACCCAGGGATGGCCATGCCACAACCCCAATCCCTTCTCCTCCATTCTCCTCCTGAGGTCTCGGGCATGCCCACACACATTCCTGGCATGATTTTCAAGCCAGCAGGTCTGGGACTCGAGCCACCGTGGGCACATGTAAGCCCAGCACCTTAACCGCCACACCATCTGCTGGCCCCACAATGCATTTCTTCAAGTATGAAAATAACCCAAAATAAGGGACCAGCAGTTGGCATAATGGCTATGTCGCTGGACTCCCATGTAGTCAACTGTGGTTCAAGTCCCAGTCCTGGTGGCTTAAACTCACGCCAGGCGCTTGTGCATGCGTGCCCAAGATCCCGAGAGGAGAAACGGAAGGGCCCGTGGCATGGCCATTCCCCCAGGGGGTGACTTCTCGCTTTCGGTCTCTCTATCTCTCTCTGTCTTTCTGGCGAGCGCATGAACCCTACAGCAAAACCCTCTCCAGAAAAAAAAAAAAAAAGGCTAAAATAAATTCCTGACTAGATAGCAAAAAGCGTAGTAAGAAGAAGCCCATTGGACTGAGAGCTAAAAGCCCGAAGGTCGATTCCTGACTCCAGTTGTGCGATCCGAGACAATTTCCCTAACCTCTGAGTTCCACTTCCGTTTCCGATTGTAGTCATTACTGTGTTATTTGAAGATTTGGTAGATTGATAAGATAATGCTTACGTAATGTTTCTAAAATGTAATGTGCTATATAATCATTAGATCTCACATAATTTACTGAAAAGTCTATGGAAACTGCTGTGTTTGCAGTTTTCCCAAATCACACACAAATAATGAACAAAGTTAAAAATCAGATCTGTAAAATATTTTCCCTTATTTCAAATCCCTAACAGAGGGTTTGCTGCCTCCCCCAGCAACGGGCTAAGCTCGCCCAGTCTGTCCACGTATAGGACATCTGCTTCCTTTTCATAAGCTCTCCTAAGGGAGCTGGGTCCTGCCGGCAGAATATGAGCTTTTAATATTTTTCTAGATATAGCCAGGCAAACTCCTTGAAAAGATCCTGCTATTTTGGAATTCTGTTGTAAACTCGATTCCAGTTACTTTGACATGATTCTGGGTTGTACCGTTAAAATATTTTAGGATAATTATAGAAACATAAAACTGTTATTTGTCAGGAAGAAAAAAAATCCATCAAACATATCATTTTTCAGACTATTTGTAGGTCAGGCAGTGACTGCAAGGAGGGAGCATGAATTATCTGCAACTTTCTTTGAATTATTCAGGACCTACCATGCGTGGTTCTAATTGCTGCAAAGGCATCTGTTAAAAATAAGTGGGTTTTCAGCTGAGCTCCTGTCTGCATTTTCATTGAACACGCAATAACTTTACCCCACTAGTGGACTACAGATGAGAGAGCTAGCTTTATGGCAATGTTTTGGTATCCACAGACATGCCCAAGTATGAAATGCATATTGTGTGTACTTGCATATGGAAGGTACATGGGTGCACATGTGTACACACAGATACATGTGAGATATGCATGTGGGACCAGCAGTTGGCGTAATGGCTGGACTCCTATATAGTCAACTGCAGTTTGAGTCCTGGACCCGGTGACTTAAACTCATGCCAGGCGTGTGTGTGTATATGCCCAAGATCCCGAGAGTAAAATGGAGGAGAAGGGATTGTGGCGTGGCCATCCCCCGAGGGGGTGATTTCCCGCTTTCTGTCTCTCTGTCTCTCTCTGCCTTTCTGGCAAGCACACGCCCTATAGAAAAAAAACTCTTCAGAAAAAAGAAATATACATGTCTATACATGCATACACATGTGTAGGACTCTGGTAAAAGTAAGAATAAGACATGACAGAGGGTACACACACATATGACAGAGGGCACACACACACATGACGGAGGGTACACACACATGACGGAGGGCACACACACATGACGGAGGGCACACACACATGGCGG
>NW_006197981.1:751554-753312 GCF_000334495.1 Tupaia belangeri chinensis | reverse complement strand
AGGACGGAGGGCACACACATGATGGGGGTACACACATGACGGAGTGTACACACACATGATGGGGGTACACACATGACGGAGGGTACACACACATGATGGGGGTACACACATGACGGAGGGTACACACACATGATGGGGGTACACACATGACGGAGGGTACACACACATGATGGGGGTACACACATGATGGAGGATACACCCACATGATGGAGGGTACACACACATGACGGAGGGCACACACACATGACGGAGGGTACACACATGATGGGGTACACACATGATGGGGTACACACATGACGGAGGGTACACACATGATGGGGTACACACATGACGGAGGGTACACACATGATGGGGTACACACATGACGGAGGATACACCCACATGATGGAGGGCACACACATGACGGAGGGCACACACACGGCAGAGGGTACACACACACGGCAGAGGGTAATCAACAGATACTTTTCCTCTGAAAGTGATGGGCATATTTTCCTGCAGGATATTTTATGGAGAGAAAACTTGTGAACAAAATGACGCCAGGGCACCGTAGCGCAGGAAAAGGCCTGCCTGCGCCAGAAACCGCAGGTCCAGAGAGCAGGTGGGGGCGCCCTGGAGGCGTGTGCAGGCCGTACCCAGGCGGGGCAGCCCAAGGAAGGTGCCCCCTTGGGTGGAGCATTGTGTCCGAGGGGACCCTTCCCTGCTCCCGTTGTTTCTTCGTGGCCATTTGGAGAAGGGCATAGAGAACAGGACTCCTCAAGGGTCCCCAGTGTCTCCCGAAACCTCTGCGCTCTCTCCCAGTTACTCGTCATTGGTCACTGGCCCTCACTTCCCCATTTCTGCTTGCTGACTTACTTCATTTATTTGTTTATTTCTTCAACAAGAGAGAGAAAAGGCAGGGTGGTCCCTCCAATAGGGTGCGTGTCTCACGAGCTCCCACCAGCCCAGGTCAGCACGGCGTGGTCCCGAGGTCTCAGGGAGGTCCCTTGACACAAACACAGAACCCCGGGTCAGCCTGGGGAAGCTCGGAGCTCCTGCTGACCGGCTGACTGCCTCCTGCCCCCACGCCTCTCTTCAGAGTCCCACTGCGTGTCCACCAAGCACCACCAGGTGCCAGACGACAGCACACAATGCCACATCCATCAGTGACAAATATTCTGTCACCCAGTAAGATGTACTTTGGACTCCCAGGTCAATCATTTGGTAACACAGCAAATTCTAGTGGAGCGATTGCACCTGCATGGTACCCGGAAACCCGGAGCAGCAGTGTTCTCTCTCCTCGTATGTCCCTGCTCCACTTTCCTGGCCAGTGGGATCTGAGTTCTGGCTGAGCCCCTTGACCCTCAGCTCCCCGGCGAGTCACGGAAGCTCTCCCTGCGAGGGCGCTGCTCCCACCCTGCCCGCCCTGACTGCCCTCAGTTCCACAAGGCTGTAGAAGTTAGGGGTTCGGGCACAGCCCGCACTACAGAGCAGCCGGGACCCCACATAGACCGTCAGAATATCCAGTATCAATTCCATCTTCGGGTGAACCATCAAAAGAAGGAGGTCGGAATCCACCGCTGCTCACCACAGAGCAGGGTGTTGTCTGGGTCACGGGGAGACAGGGAGACGCGGGAAGAGCCAAGCCAGGTCCCATGTGTCAGTCTGCGCAGCCCCAGCGTCTCACTCTTCCCAGCTTCTCAGACCCCAGGGAGCCCACAGAACCATGTCTAAATGATACACGGCAAGCTGCCATCCACACCCCACCCACAGCCTACGGCA
>NW_006197981.1:747373-749930 GCF_000334495.1 Tupaia belangeri chinensis | reverse complement strand
GGCGTTCTGGCTGCGCCCCTTGCCCCTCAGCCCCCCGGCGAGTCACGGAAGCTCTCCCTGCGAGGGCGCTGCTCCCACCCTGCCCGCCCTGACTGCCCTCAGTTCCACAAGGCTGTAGAAGTTAGGGGTTCGGGCACAGCCCGCACTACAGAGCAGCCGGGACCCCACATAGACCGTCAGAATATCCAGTATCAATTCCATCTTCGGGTGAACCATCAAAAGAAGGAGGTCGGAATCCACCGCTGCTCACCACAGAGCAGGGTGTTGTCTGGGTCACGGGGAGACAGGGAGACGCGGGAAGAGCCAAGCCAGGTCCCATGTGTCAGTCTGCGCAGCCCCAGCGTCTCACTCTTCCCAGCTTCTCAGACCCCAGGGAGCCCACAGAACCAGCCCCCCCCACCCCCCCCCCCCCCGCAGCCCGCGCCAGCCCCGCCGTGCCCCATCGGTTCTGCAGCGCCCGGCTCAGTCCAGCTCCGTGCATGGAGGAGACTATGAGCAGAGTATGCCCGACAGTCTCCAGGGCAGCCTGGACCTCGCTCCCACGCAGTCCTCTGGGTGGGCGGCTCCTGGGAGCCCACGTGACTGGCCCTGAGGGCCTGCGGTGGCCGCGTCAGGTAACTTAGACGCCTCGCTCTTGCTGAGTTGCAGGAGGAGCATCCGGTAAGATGCAAGGCCGTGTACGGCTTTGCCTGGACACACGGTGACACATCTCACTAGGCAGAGTCAGTTGGTGCATTACTAAGGTGTCCCAGAACTGGCCGGCACACGGCACAGTGCTGAGCCCAGTGCGTGGACAGCCGGATCCCATGTGGCCGACTGTGGTTCAAGTCCCGGCTCCAACATCTTGAAATCCTTCCAGGAAGGAGACGTGGGGAGGGCTCTGCACGACCGAGCCCCAGCGCACGGTGCTCTATCTCTCCCTCTCCTCTGACAAGTGCACGTGCCTTCTGGCAATTAATTTGTAAAAAGCCTCCGGTCGAAGGGGAGACGACTGAGATTCCAGTTCTCCGTGTGAGGGGCAGTTTGCACAAAAAGCTGGGGAAGAACTGAGGGCTGCCGTATTTGTGGGCAGGGACCACGCAAGGTTGGCAGCTGTGCCCATCTCCACGGCTCAGAGGGATGACCTTTACTAGGAGCGCAAACTGGGGACACCATGCCACGGACGACAAACGAAAGGCCCAAGCTGACCTGGACCGCGACGCTGCCTCCCAGTCCCCGGCCGTCCCTGAGTCTCCCTGGCCCTCATGGCGCTCGCTCCGTGTATCCAGTCCCCCCGTCTCTCCTTCCGTTGTACGAAGCGTTCTTGGCTCCCCAGCACGGCTGCAGCCCTATGTTCGCAGCACCCTCGCGTGCACGGGCTGGCCCACGCCCAGGCACGCAGCCTAATTTACTGCCCCACGTTCATAGAGGCTCAGCTCTGAGCTACTGTGGTCTTGTTTCCTCAGACGCAAACCCGAGTTCAGGCTGGCTTATTTCTCCCTCACAGCCGGTTCAGTAGCTGCTTTCATCCCAAGCCACGGCCACTGAGCGGCCAACAGGCAAGGGACAGAGTGAGTCCTGAGCCCTGCAACCATGGTAGAGCCTCCTGCTGCCGTGCCTCCCCACAGCTGTTCTTCGCAGTGTTGGCTCCGGGTTGTGAACAGACCTGTAACAGTGAAGGCTCTTCCTTCCAAGACTCCATTTCTGGTTCCATTTTGGTAGAAATAACTGGTCAGTCCAGCCCCGCCGAGCAGTGAGGGAACGACCCCTCCTCGCCTGCCTGAGCACCGCCCTGCTCCCTGGCACCCGCCCCACGGCGAGGGTTGTCAGCTGAGCCTTCTGCGAGCTGCAGAGTCGTCCCACAGACGCTGGTTATGCCTCAGCCCAGCAGCCGGCCTTGCGCAGAGGGGCTCAGATAAGGTCCCTCCGCCTTCCGAGGGACAGAACAGACCTTACGGAGCGCGGCCCCGCAGCCTGGAGCACGCGCTCTCGAGGCGGCACTTCGCCCAGCAGTGTAATTCGTAAAACTTTAGGACATGAGGAAATCTGCTCCGGATCAAGAAATAAGTGCTTACTTTCACTGCTGCCACGATCCGAGCAAGCGGAAGCATCCACGGGGGCTCCCCGACACGGGTGGAGCCTCACTCAGGCCTGGGCCTAAACTGGGAGAAAGTTAGAAACCGAGATCCCCAAGACTGTGCCGAGCCTGCACGCCACTCTCTGCCCGTGCAAATCGAACCACAAATGCGGGCTTCTGCGGGTCGGGAATGTTCCTTTGTGTAAAGATACACAAGGTTCTGGCGTTCAGAGAATGCTTCAGGTAACAAGCGTGACACCAAACAGCTGGCAGAGGAGATCGGTGGCCCGTCCCTCCGGATGAAGAAATGGAAAGTGGCCTCGATCACACCGCACCCCCACCTCACACTGCGCCCCATCACACCGCACCCCCCATCACACTGCAACCCCACCTCACACTGAACCCCATCACACCGCACCCCCACCTCACACTGCGCCCCATCACACCGCAACCCCACCTCACACTGCACCCCACCACACCCGCCCCCCCCCCCCCACCAAA
>NW_006197981.1:741456-746409 GCF_000334495.1 Tupaia belangeri chinensis | reverse complement strand
CCCCGCCTCACACTGCACCCCCATCACACCACCCCCCCACCTCACACTGCACCCCCATCCCACTGCAACCCCCCATGTCACACTGCACTCCCAGCTCACAACCGCACTCCCCCGGTCACACTGCACTCCCCTGGCACAAAGCGCCGGGCCCCGGAGGACTCGCCTATCCACCTCTTCATCCTCATCCTCCACTATTCCACCAACCGCCTGTCCAGAGGACTCTCAGTCATTACAGGACTGTCTCCATATTTTCTAACTTCCCATCAGCCTTTCAGTAAAGAACATCAACAGATACTTTAGGTCTTTAGACCTTTTTAAAAAAGGATTTATTTAACTTTTATTTAGACCAGGCATTAGGGGAGAGAGAGAAAGCAAGCCACCAGGTCTGGGACTTGAACTGTGGTCAGCCATGTGGGAGTCCAGCACCCTTAACCACCATGCCACCTGCTGGCCTGAAGTCTTTGGACCTTTCGAGCTCCTTACTATTCCCAGTGGTCTGAAGCTGCTGCATCAGACTTCTCCGAAGCCCGGGCATGCGCCTTACTGAGACACACCTGAGCCGGACGCCCCCTGAAGGCATGGACGCTGGGCGGCGCCCTGAGAGCATGAGCCGTGCTCTTTGCTTCACCGAGTGCTGCTGGTGACGCCGAGGAGGCCACATTCTGCCAAGTGGAGCTCAGATGTTCAGAAGATGGCAAAAGCACAGGTGACAAAAGCAAAACCAGGCGTGTGGGTCACGCTGACGGGAAAGCTGCCCGCAACAGAGACCGTCACCACAGGGACAGGCGGCCGGCTCAGTGCTGCGGCCAGAAAGCCGGCCACTGTCACCTGGCGCCGTGTGGCCTGGGAGCGGAGACCTCCTGGAGGTGCTTAGAGTCGGAGTGGGTGGGGCCCTCCTGACACCAACGTGGCGGCCAGGAAGGGGGCGTGCTGTCTACAGAGCTCTGCGGGGCGGGCACACACGGCTGTCCGTGCGCTGTCCCCTGGCCGGCTTTCCACCCTCCCCGCTGGGCCGACACTGCCTCACCTCTCGGGCTTCCCAGCCACCACAATCAGGGCCCAAATAAACTCCTTGTTATCATGAGTCACCGAGCCTCGGGTTCTTCCGTGGCAGCACACCTGGCTGACGGCGGCTTGTGGGTGAGAGAAACAGCTGCAAGGAGAGCATGGGAGGAGGAGCTCTGCTCCAGGGTGCGAGGCCAGGCCCCCAGGTGTAGTGTGCATGCGAAGCCGGAGCGTGCAGGTGTCAGATGAGGGCACGCGGATGTCCAGCACAGGCATGGAAAGGAGCTTGGCGCCACTGACCATCTGGAAGACACAGGGAGAGCCATAGCGAGCCACCCACGCCACGCCGGCCAGCAGCAGAAGGCTCGTCCGAGGGGAGGCCGGACGGGGACGCGCAGCGGGGTCTGCAGGAAGGGCTGTGTGCGGCAGGCGGGCGTGGGCGTGGGCACAGCCTATGGGAGCAGCGTGTGGCTCTGCAACCCCAGGCAGCACGAGTCCAGGCCGGCCGCGCCCTGCAGGGCGTGCAGAGGCAGGGGCAGCCTGGCCAGGGCGAGGCGGCCTCTGCGCTCCCACTTTCCCTGCAGCTTTTTTTTTCAATAACCACGATAGAGAACCGACTTCAGGGCTTGTCATCAAATGAAAAGAAAAGGAAAATGTGACGCGCATGCACATGTGTGTACATGCATGTAGCGAGTGTGTACAGTGTGCATACATGAACATACACGACATGACAGAAGGGGGAAGGAAGACACGGCCCACGGCAGGGTGTAGTGAAATCCCGAGAAGACGCCTTAGTCTTTCCCCCGTGAAGCTTTGCCGGTGTGCGGTTCCGGGCTCTCCCCTCCTCTCCTGTTTCTCCCACTGGCTACTCACGCCGCTGCAGGGGGCCGGCCAGGGCTCCTGTCACCACACAGAAGAGCCACCGTTAGCTGAAGGCTCCCAACCGCGGTGAGACTGGGGGGACAGTCTTCCGTTAGCCCAGCCAGCAAGGGAAGGCGCTTGTCTTCTCACATTCCCTGATGGGTTGTGTAGTCCCGGACTGTGCTCAGAACCTCACAGGCTCACCCCACCGGTACCGTGTGGCTGCACCCCGCTGCTGTGCCGCCCGGAGGTCCACGTTGCGGTGCTGAAACCCAGGTAACGCTCCACCAGGGGGCAGTTTAATCAAGAGGACGTAGCAGGAGGCTGTGGACAGTGACCTGGAAAATTACAACGATGGTAAATTTCACCCCAACAGCCTGGGGTGTGTGTGCGTGTGTGTGTGCGCATGCGTGTGTGTGTGTGTGTGTGTGTGTGTGTGCGTGAGTGAGAGACTTACTTGAAACAAGGCCAGGCCACGTGTCCTCGTCCCTGGTCAGTACTTGCTGCTCACTTGGCTGCAGTAGGAGCCAGCTGAGTCCGACTCGCATTTAGGTATAAACCCAAACACGGGGTAAAGGTAAAGAGAGAGTCCACAAGACCATGCACAGAGACATCCACAGTGGCATTCGACGGTGTGGTATGTGCTGTTCCTAAATCCCCGTTTATTTAAACCAAAACGATCGCTTGCGTTTAGAGTAGTTGAGAGGGAAAAACGTCCTTCAGGTCACCAAATTGAGAGAGGAGGAGCGGAGTGTAACCCCAGTCCTCAGCTGACTGAGGGGGGCCTTCAGCCTGGTCTCGTCCCCAGTGTAGACACCAGATGCTTTTTTATTTCTTTCCTTGCAAATGTGAAGGCGTGAGTGGAAGTCCTCAGCTCTCCTCTGCCTGAGGGCACCTGGGTTTATAGTTGTTCTGGAAGGTGTGGTCCGGCCCGGGTTCACACAGTCAGGGCTGGAGGTGCTGACTTAGGGGCCACTAGCGACCCCGGCCACGCCGGGCACTGTCTGCTGCTGCGGTCGCCCAGGCCGCTGTCATTCTGGGAAAGCAAGATTCTTTGCCGATCAGCACGGATCCACACCCGAGGTGTGAGCATCAGATCGCAGGTGGTTTGTAGGCCTCTTAGGTGCGATCACACGCACACGCACCCGGACACCCACGCCCCAGCCCCGTGCTGTCGGACATGTTTCCCTACTTTTTTTTTAGCCCCATGGTGGGCTCCTCTCTGCTTCGGCGAGGGAAGGGAGGCGTCCTCGGGAATCCGAGGACCTGAATCAACCCTCCAATCGTCCAGCCTCTGCGAGTCATAGGTGGACACGGACACGGCATGGCCAGAGGAGAGTCACGCAGAGAGGATGGTGCCAGGCCCCTTGGCCCTGGAGGAGCTGCTGCCTTTACCACGGCACCTGTCCAGGCCGCTCCTCACGTACGAGGCTTCCCCAGTGCCGGGAGGCCCAGGGCTTTAGCTAAGGCTGAGCTGTGGCTGCAGTCCCCGCCACCAGTCACGAAGGGTAAAAGAACCTGGAGACCTGTGTCCCGAGAGGCCGACGGCAGTGACAGACTACGGACCCGGTGGAAGCAGCGCCAGCCTCCAGCTCTGGCCCCTGCTCCTCACGCTCTGGTCCTGCCCTTGGAGCCAAAGCTCAGAGACTGCCCAGGCCGGCCAGCGGGCTCTCCAGAGAGGCAGGAACTGTGGGGGGAGACCTGGGTGTCACCGCGTGGCCTGGCCTGGGGCAGTGAGCCCCTGAGAGGGTTTGTGAGCATGAGCTGGGTACACTCTTACTAGACATGGATGCTTTTCATTTCATAATTTCCCACTGTTTTGGGCCAAATTGAATATAAATATCCTTTTTCACGATCGTTGATTTATATACTTTTTAAAGAATTATTTTATTTAACTTTATTTACTTACCTTACTTTGATCAAAGATGGACAGAGTGTGAAAGAGAGAGAGGGAAAATGAGAAAGTAAACCACCAGGTCCGGAACTCGAACCATGGTTGGACATGTGGGAGTCTCATACTCTTAACCACCATGCCATCTGCTGGCCCCGCTGATTTATATACTGTTGGTACACATTGACTGATGGCAATCACTCCCCCATTCTTATTTTGATGAATTTTATTTTATAAATTCCCCCAAATGGAAATTTTGCTTTCGTATTCTCTTTCTGTGTCTCATAACCAATATATTGGCTACAACAATAGTAATCATCATATAAAAATTGCAGCTACTGTATCAACATCAGTCAGCAGTAGCTGTCTCTGTAGAGACTGTGTCAGAGATGCCACATCATGGGAGCTTAGCCACCCTCCATGGAGGTCCCTGTAGCATGCCCCTAGAGCAGCCTTTGAACTCTATTCAGCAAGTCAATTGTCTCCGGGATCAAGGGCTATCGGACAGGCAGCGCTGATGGAAGGGCTAGAGGCCGGGTGGGCGGGGAGTGGCGTATCCCACACCAGGACATGGCCCAGTGGCCCTGGCTCAGCCTGGCCTGAGGGGCCTGGGAAGCAGAGCAGCACTGGGATGAAGAGGAGTGTGGCGTGGCTCAGACATGGCAGACCGGCCCTCCAGATCCTCCTGCGTTTGCACCGGGAGCAGACCGGGCTGGAGTAGCGGGGCCAGCGTGAGTCACAGTGAGGGCAGACAAGTGCGGGAGGCGAGAGGCCTCCAGGCTGGGCCTGCCCTGCTGCAAAGCCGCGGCCACGCGGGGTGCTACCTGCCTGCTTGGGCAGAAGCCGCACAGTGCACTCAGGTTTGAGAAAGACATCATCAGGGAGGTGACAAACTGACCAGGAGTCTCTTCAGTGACAGCCTTCATCTTGCATGTCCTATGGCCTGTAACACAGTTCTCAGATCGTTTTAGAAATGTAGGGACCAGCAAATGGCATAAGGTTATGTCAGTGGACTCCTACGTAGTCCACTGTGGTTCAAGACCCAGACCCGTGCGGTTCGCGTCCCGGACCTGGTGGCTTAAAACTCACGCCGGGCACGTGTGCATGCGTGCCCAAGGTCCCAAGAGGAGAACGGAGGAGAAGGGATTGGGGCGTGACCATCCCCCCTGGGGGGTGATTTCTCGCTTTCTGTCTCT
>NW_006197981.1:736615-741435 GCF_000334495.1 Tupaia belangeri chinensis | reverse complement strand
AAAAAAAAAAAAAGACCCAGACCCGGAGCTTAAAGCTCACACAGGTTCTTGTGCATGCGTGCCCAAGACCCCGGAAAAGGAGCTGTGCTGTAGCCATCCCCCGAGGAGGGATCTCTCACTTTCGGTGGCTCTGTCTCTCCGGAGAACACGCTGCCCTATAGCAAAAAAGTCTCATAGAAAAAAAATGTCGTAAGTAATTGTCTAGTGGAAAAAAAGTCAAAGGCAGGGCTGTGGACTCATACATGGACGTTTTAGATTGACCTGGGGTGGAGGGCCACGTTTGAGCGGTAGGCCCGGCCAGAAGCTGGAAGGAGGACAGAGACAGCTGAGAGGAGCGGGAGGGGACGCGGAGCGCGACGCTGGGGCAGGGGGTCCTAAGGAAGGAGGTGGCGTAGAGGGCACTGGACGTCGGCATTGGTTTTAAGAAGTTCCCACGCAAAAGCTGCTAAGGTAGGAAGCGTCTTTGAAACAATCACACCTGTAACGTGAAACATCTTGCAACACTTTATAATGAAAAGTAACTTGCATTCATTCTGTGCTCAGTGTTCCCGATACTCAAGGTCTACAAACTGAAAAGGAGACTTGAACGGTGAAGTGCCCTAGGAACCCCAAGCCCAGAGACTGCCCAGGCCGGCCAGCGGGCTCTCCAGAGAGGCAGGAACTGTGGGGGGAGACCTGGGTGTCACCGCGTGGCCTGGCCTGGGGCAGTGAGCCCCTGAGAGGGTTTGTGAGCATGAGCTGGGTACACTCTTACTAGACATGGATGCTTTTCATTTCATAATTTCCCACTGTTTTGGGCCAAATTGAATATAAATATCCTTTTTCACGATCGTTGATTTATATACTTTTTAAAGAATTATTTTATTTAACTTTATTTACTTACCTTACTTTGATCAAAGATGGACAGAGTGTGAAAGAGAGAGAGGGAAAATGAGAAAGTAAACCACCAGGTCCGGAACTCGAACCATGGTTGGACATGTGGGAGTCTCATACTCTTAACCACCATGCCATCTGCTGGCCCCGCTGATTTATATACTGTTGGTACACATTGACTGATGGCAATCACTCCCCCATTCTTATTTTGATGAATTTTATTTTATAAATTCCCCCAAATGGAAATTTTGCTTTCGTATTCTCTTTCTGTGTCTCATAACCAATATATTGGCTACAACAATAGTAATCATCATATAAAAATTGCAGCTACTGTATCAACATCAGTCAGCAGTAGCTGTCTCTGTAGAGACTGTGTCAGAGATGCCACATCATGGGAGCTTAGCCACCCTCCATGGAGGTCCCTGTAGCATGCCCCTAGAGCAGCCTTTGAACTCTATTCAGCAAGTCAATTGTCTCCGGGATCAAGGGCTATCGGACAGGCAGCGCTGATGGAAGGGCTAGAGGCCGGGTGGGCGGGGAGTGGCGTATCCCACACCAGGACATGGCCCAGTGGCCCTGGCTCAGCCTGGCCTGAGGGGCCTGGGAAGCAGAGCAGCACTGGGATGAAGAGGAGTGTGGCGTGGCTCAGACATGGCAGACCGGCCCTCCAGATCCTCCTGCGTTTGCACCGGGAGCAGACCGGGCTGGAGTAGCGGGGCCAGCGTGAGTCACAGTGAGGGCAGACAAGTGCGGGAGGCGAGAGGCCTCCAGGCTGGGCCTGCCCTGCTGCAAAGCCGCGGCCACGCGGGGTGCTACCTGCCTGCTTGGGCAGAAGCCGCACAGTGCACTCAGGTTTGAGAAAGACATCATCAGGGAGGTGACAAACTGACCAGGAGTCTCTTCAGTGACAGCCTTCATCTTGCATGTCCTATGGCCTGTAACACAGTTCTCAGATCGTTTTAGAAATGTAGGGACCAGCAAATGGCATAAGGTTATGTCAGTGGACTCCTACGTAGTCCACTGTGGTTCAAGACCCAGACCCGTGCGGTTCGCGTCCCGGACCTGGTGGCTTAAAACTCACGCCGGGCACGTGTGCATGCGTGCCCAAGGTCCCAAGAGGAGAACGGAGGAGAAGGGATTGGGGCGTGACCATCCCCCCTGGGGGGTGATTTCTCGCTTTCTGTCTCTATGTCTCTCTCTGTCTGTCTGGCGAGCGCACACGCCCTATAGTGAAAACCTCTCCAAAAAAAAAAAAAAGACCCAGACCCGGAGCTTAAAGCTCACACAGGTTCTTGTGCATGCGTGCCCAAGACCCCGGAAAAGGAGCTGTGCTGTAGCCATCCCCCGAGGAGTGATCTCTCACTTTCGGTGGCTCTGTCTCTCCGGAGAACACGCTGCCCTATAGCAAAAAAGTCTCATAGAAAAAAAATGTCGTAAGTAATTGTCTAGTGGAAAAAAAGTCAAAGGCAGGGCTGTGGACTCATACATGGACGTTTTAGATTGACCTGGGGTGGAGGGCCACGTTTGAGCGGTAGGCCCGGCCAGAAGCTGGAAGGAGGACAGAGACAGCTGAGAGGAGCGGGAGGGGACGCGGAGCGCGACGCTGGGGCAGGGGGTCCTAAGGAAGGAGGTGGCGTAGAGGGCACTGGACGTCGGCATTGGTTTTAAGAAGTTCCCACGCAAAAGCTGCTAAGGTAGGAAGCGTCTTTGAAACAATCACACCTGTAACGTGAAACATCTTGCAACACTTTATAATGAAAAGTAACTTGCATTCATTCTGTGCTCAGTGTTCCCGATACTCAAGGTCTACAAACTGAAAAGGAGACTTGAACGGTGAAGTGCCCTAGGAACCCCGGCGGAACGCCGGCGGACCGTCGAGGAAGTGCACTGGTCAGCGCTGACCACCTCTCCGCTTTACGTGTTCCTAAGGAGGCAAAATCAGTGTCCCTATTTTACCGGCTCTTCATCTGCAAGACTATGGAGAAGTCCAGAGGGAAGACTTCCGAGACTGAAAGCGGAAGTCAGCCTGCACCCCCGAACGTGCCAGCGGCTGCAGAGGGTGCCGGTTTCTGTTACACCCGCACTTCGTGGGGACGGGCTTGGGGAGCGGTGAGGGCCCACAGCCGTGCTCTGGCGACAGGAAACTGAAGCCGACTGCTGATGGGAGAAGTACGGGCGAGCTGAAGTGAGCGCGGGGCGCCGTGTGCAGGGCCAGGGTGCTCGCGTAGCTTTAGCGCAGGCCTGCACAGTGCCAACACCCGGCCGCTGGTGCGCTGCCGTGGCCGTGGTGATGGCGCTCTACGCAGAGAGCGAGTTTCCCAGCTCGTATTCACAGGCTCTCCAGGTCTGGGGCGAGTCCTTCCACATCCGGACACTGTGTAGACAAACAGCCTTTTGCGTAACTTGGCAATGGGACTCATCCACCAGGTGGAACTAACCATGAGCGACACGGTAAGGAGACACCAGCATGTTGGATGTGAGTTCTGACACTGGGGGATGTAGTTGACGAAACTTCTCCCACTGGAGGCCCTTAGAGTCACGACACATCATGGCAGGAGCTGGGCCCTCACATCGCGTGCTGGGCGTGACGGGCGTTCTTGGTGAGTCTTATTTCACCGGAATCTTGAAAAGGCACGTGAAGTCAGCGTCCACAGGTTTCCTGAGGGAGAAGCCAGGTGTGGAGCTCGGCGTGGCTCTGAGCCCGGTGGGTTAGGCTGAGGTCCCACAGCATGCTTGTGCCCTTCCCCAGATGCGAGGGAAGCCTTTGGGTTCCAATGAAGCCAGTGTACAGTGAGGCAGACTCAACGGGCCTCTTCTACACTTCTCCCATCAACGCCAGAGTCCGGGGTAGGCAACAAAACTTCCAGATAAACATTGCTCTCGTGTGGGACAACCAGGATGGAGAAGACACTTCGGTCCGTGTTCCATGACAGCATCCAATGGGACACCAGTCAGTGCAACTGAGTCATCTTCAGACATCGGGAGGCTGTTGAGAAGAGGACTTGGAATGTGCTCTCGGAGGTGCCTGCAGGGCTGGCGGGTCGTTGCTGCATGGACCTAGATGAGCTCTGAGCACAGGTTAAGATTCCTTAGATCAGACCAGACAGCGAGCCTGCAGGTCTGACCCCAGCCGCCAGCTCTGTCCTGCGTGCTTGGTGGCCTCTAGATACCGTTGTCCCCTGGGATGTGGAAGAGCACACTTGCATACGTACCGCGAGGGTCTCAGGGTGACTCACTCTTCTTCCAGCATTTGGTCTCTGAGGTTTCGAGCAATGACCAATTAGGTCTGAAAACGTGCCGAGGACTGAAAACGGGACCTCAGTGTGTTCACAGCATCCAAGGAACCCCAGTCAACTGCAGCCCGTTCGCCCCGTCTGTCCCCTGTCAACAGCAGGGGTGTGATTTCCTATGAGAGAGGACATTCCAGTTCGCAGACGAGAGAGGGCTAGCCTCTCTGAGGCGTCGCTCACCACAGCCGCAGCCCGTGAGAGCCCTGAGGACTGCTTGCAAGGTGGATGGGCAAATGCTCAGGAACGCTCCTGTGCCAGGGCTGGCCGGCCTGGCGGTTACAGATCTGGATCCCGCAGGCCACAGCGCAGGACCGACAGCATGTTTCGAGTCCTGGAGTATATGTGTGTATGCCCCAAATCCTGGAAGGAGGGAGATACGGAGGAGAAGGGATTGTGGGATGGCCGTCCCCAGGGTACTTCTCCCTTTCTTCCTCTCTCTCTGTCTCTCTCCAGCGAGTGCCCTCTGGCAAGTTTAGAAGTTTCTGTGACGAAAGTTAACGTAGGAACGTACTCTGACTCCTCTGAGAGGCAGGCATAAACACCTGGATGTTTCTTTAAATATGGTTGGCTGGCAAACTGTGTTTCTTTCTTTCTTTCTTTCTTTTTTCTTTCTTTTTTTTTTTTTTTTTTTGAGTGTTTCTTTATAGAGTGTGTGCG